>NC_057810.1:707428783-707450647 GCF_018294505.1 Triticum aestivum | reverse complement strand
TGTCTTACAAACGCATTTGTCTGAAATGTGAGGGGGAGTTACAGTTCTACCCTTGCCTATAGGCTTCTCGGCTTGGGTCTGTGTACTGAGGGTCGGGGATAGTAGAGTAACTTTGCTTCTCCCCAAATAGTGGGTGGGAGCGATTTCGGGCGAGAAGGGCGTGTTTTGAACTATAGTGGGCGCGAGCGAATTCGGGCGAGGAGAGCGTGTTTTGAAATAGTGGGCGAGAGCTATTTCGGGCGAGGAGAGCGTGTTTTGCCAACCATGGTTTATGAATTATTCGGCACATGTCATTTCGGCCGAGGAGAAGGCGCACTTGGATGAAGTTACGAACCTACCCTCGATGTACAACGGGCAATTGATGTGTGTCCCACATAGGATGGTAATTTCGCGTCTCCCATTTATTTGCTCGGGCGAATTTCACCGAGCAGAGAGGATGTTTAACGGTTCATTCAAATTTTGGGAGAACGAGCATCCACGTCTACCTTACCAAGTCGATTTGAATCAAAATTTGAAATATTAGATTGCCACTTCTTTTTTAGATGGAGAGATGATGCTCGAGAGTAATGTGTTTTTACATGCTCGTTGCTAGCAATTTACTATATGACAAATAGTTGACCCACTCAAAAACGCGAATCAAACCCAAAATGAAATATCTTGATTCAATGAACTAGCTCGTTCAGTAGGTCAAAATAGTGAACTAAATCCAAAATTGAACACCTCAATCGAGTAGCATGTTGTACAGTATTATAGTACTCCATGAACATGTTGAAAGTCAAATTAATGAACTTGTTTTATATACGCATATATCCATTCATGTGTGGATTGCAGACAACATGGTCTCCAATTTAAATATTTGAATGCAAGTTTATATCAGTCTTTGATGCATAAAACGCGACCTCCCCCTCTCCCGGACTCCTGTTCTCTCTCTCTCTCTCTCTCACTCACTCACTCTCTCGCCGACAATCTTCAATTTTGTCGCACGCATCTGACACAAAAACCTTGTTGGTCCCTCTCCCTTTCTTTCTCTCTGTGTGTGTGTGTGGGGGGGGGGGTCTTTCTAGTCCGCATTCATATATACACCATCTATAGGTCTCTCTCGCACACTATGTATGATACTCTAGCTAGTCCAAGCTAGATATCTTGGGCGCACTCATCGTACGCATACAAATTCCTTGTCTCTTTGCCCGTAACTCTCACGCACCACTATGTCGTCTTGGAGCTCTTCCCCCCTCTCTCAAACTCTCCATCCACCTGGATCACACATACACATGCATACCTCACTCGCACTCGATAGGACCATCTAAAACTCTATCTCTCTCCATCGTTCTCTCTCCATCTCACACGCACAGACACACACAATCTCATGCCCAGCTAGCCAAGTATGATGGTCTCTCACTCAATTGTAGGCACATGCAGTCCCCCGTATATGTATATGACTAGCTAATCTTAGTCTCCATCACAAACATGTGCATGGTCTATCTCGATTTCTCTCGGGGCATCTTTCTATCACAAACACACCCTCTCTCCCTCCCCATGCGTCCATGCCATCCATGTGTCCCTCTCGACCTTTTTTCCTTGTTGGCCAGACCTCTATTGGACATGTGCTATAGGGGTGTCTCTCTCCGTCGCAAACAATCACACACTAGCTATCTTCCTGTATCTCCTCGCCTCGCTTTTCCATCTCGGAGATGCATGCGTGATATGTTCGCATAAGAAACGAAAAAACACACTGTCTCTCTCTAACTTATCAGTTGTTTTCACTTTCTCTTTCACATACATACTCTTTTTGCACACTTACTCATTCTCCTTCACACGCACTTGATCTGTCTCGACTAAGGCACTCACCTCCTTCCATAGCACATAGATTTATTGAAAAGTCAAACATCACAAAAATTTGACCATGTACGTGGAGAAAAAGAATTACATCTAGTACGGCAAACATATACCATTAGATTCACCATGAGATGTAGTTTTGTATGATGTATCTTTGGTATTGTAGATATAAATAACATTTGCGTAAACCTGATCAAAGTTTCCAAAGTTTGACTTCTAAAAAACTTACATGCACTGCATTATCGAGCGGATGGAATATCTCTTTCCCCCTCTCAGCTATCTGACTCACCACTCATGCCAGGTGTTCTAAATCGGTCGCTTGGGCCAGGCTACTTGCAGTGTCTGGAGTTCAGCCAGGCTAATTAAAGTGCAAGAGGGAACCCAGCCCAGGCGGGCTTTCTTTTTCACAGGGTAGCAACCAAAAAAGTGTGCATGAAATCCAGCCACAACCCCAGGCCACGCAAAAGATGCTCACGACGCAAGCCAAACGGGCCTTATATCTCCCTGGTTCACACATACACATGTCTCGCTCGCGCTATACATGTAGACCCATCCAACACTCTCCGCCCATGTTCTCTCTCCATGTGACACGCACCCCCCTAAGTACCATAATCCCTCACTCCATCATAGGCTCTGTTTGGATCCATGGGTTAGAGTTAGTTTGGGTTAGTTTGGAGTCAACTAACCCAAAAAGATCCAAACAGGAGGGTTAGTTTAGGTTAGATGCATCTAACCCATCCAAAAAAACTAACCCATCCAAGAGGTGCTTATTTGGGTTAGTTCTTCTTGGGACCACTAATAAACACTTTTTTCTTTTGCTCTCCCCGCAGCAGATCCCTCCCCACTTCCTCGAAGCTTCTCGTCCTCTCCCTCCCTCCCTCTCGCACCGCCCGTGAAGGTGCCTCGCCATATCTGCGCTCCATCTAACCCTGCCATCCAAACACCTCTTTACTTAGAGTTAGTTCAGGGTTAGAATCTAACTCTAACCTCTAACTGAGTTAGAGTATCCAAACAGGGCCATAGGCGCAAGCACTCCCCCCTCCTAAGTATGATTATCTCTTACTAGCCATCAGGAACACACGTATTGTCTCCTTCCATACATACGTATATCTCGATATCTCTCGGGGCATCTTCTATCGCGCACACACCTTGTCACTCGATCTCCCACCCATGTAGTCCCATCACGATCTCCAGGGGATCTCTCTATGACAAACATACACTCTCTGCTCCCCATGTCTGCATTTTCTCCGTACGTCTCTCTCGACATATCTCCCATGTTTGTCAGACCCCTCTTGGCCATGTGCTAGGGGTCTTCCTCTCTTGGTTCCAAACAACCACAGACTATCTCCTCACCTTGCCTCCGTTGTCGAAGATGCATGTGTGATATGTTTGCATAAGACACCCACGCTTTTTCACCACTTTTATCGTGTGTTTTTCATGTCTCTTCACACACGCACACACACTTTTTTCACTCTCTCTCTCTCTCTCTCTCTCTCTCGTCAGGGACTCTGTCACGTCCATAAGCATATGAATGTTTTGAAAAGTCAAACCTCAGAAAAGTTTGACTAGGTATATGTGGAGAAAAACATTTACATCTGGAACGATCATTAGATTCATCACAACATGTACTTACTTCATACTATCATTTATCTTTGTTAGTGCCGATATAAGTAATTTCTTTATAAACTTGGTCAAATTTTCAAAAGTTTGACTTTAAAAAATGTTGTAACTACATTATCGAACGGAGGGAGTAGCTCTCTCTCTCTCTCTCTCTCTGCTATCTCTCACGGGCCTCCCCTCTCACTCGAACTCTCTATACCGACGGATTATATGCTCACTGTGTCAGTGTATAGCTCTGTATATTGTTTAGTTGATCGGTCAACCAATCCACATGCTGCGTTGTCAGCTCGTGTTCTGTATCTTGGTGTGCTGGCCCATGTGGCAGTGGGTGAAAATAAGTAAACTAGAGGCCCATCTGACACGCGGTGAAGGAAACAAAGTTGAAACCACTCGGGGTAGCACCCCGCATGCTAGTAAATTGAGGGCGCATTGAGGACAAACTTCTTGCGCGCGAAGGATGCACTCGCGCACAATTCACCACTGCGCGGCGGCATGCATAGAAGGACGCACTCGCGCACACCCAGCACACAACACACACCAGCACACGTGTACATCGGCGTCGCCGCCGGTTGAGATGGACGGCGAGGCAGCCAACAAGCGGAGGCCGCTCTAGCCAAAACTGCATCCGGCGAGCCTGGACTTCATTAGCAGCCTCCCCGACTACATGCTGCTCGTCATCATCGGCCTCCTCCCCACCAAATCTGTTGTGCGGACCGCCCTGCTCTCCCGGTGATGGCGCCCCCTCTGGCGCTGCGTCCCCCTCAACCTCACTGTCGACAGCTGCCTCTGCGACGGGGATTGCAAACGCATGGCCGCAGTCTCCAAGATCCTTTCATCACACCCTGGGCTAGCCAGACACCTTGACATTCGCATGTTCAGTACCAACTGCAAGGTCCAACCCAAGTTCAACAAGTGGTTCTTATCCCCCGCCCAAGATCAGCTCGAGGAGCTCATCTTTGAAGCTGGACGATGTCGCTCTTTGCCGCCGTCTGTGCTCCGCCTCATGCCAACGCTGTGCCGCGCCAGCTTTAGCTGCTGCTATCTTCCCCAGATTAATGCCGCACCTGCCCTTCTTCTCCCTCAACTCAAGCAGCTCGACCTCTTCGATGTTGTCATCTCGAAGAAGGCTATGGAGCACCTGCTCCGCAGCTGTACTGCGCTCGAGTACCTTCGTCTTGAGCAGATCCACGGGTTCATTAGCCTCCACATCGCCTCGACGAATCTTTGATGGATTTATGTGTCTTGCTGGCCCCGCAACAAGACATCAATTGGGAAGAGATCACTCCAGTTGTTCCATGTTATGGTCATTGAGAATGCGCCTTTCCTTGAGAGATTGCTTGTATCGGATCTAGAAGGTCCAACAAAAATCAGGGTCATTGACATGCTGAAATGGACATCGTTGGTGTACTCGTCTGCCAAATTCTCCGAACTCTTTATTGGATCCGTAATCGTTCAGGTAGAGCACTCATCTTCTTCTTCGTCTTCTTGAAATTCACATTTTTTAATTTCTTCTTGATGTATTTACGACCGTCTTCCAGAAAATGATTCCCACAAGCCTGACCCAGTCCATGCACACAGTGAAGATCTTAGCACTAAAATCTATCGGCCCCAATCTGGATCAAGTTGTTGGATTCCTTACATGCTTTCCATGCACAGAGAAGCTACTCATCGAGGTGAAACTTCTTTCCTATTAGTAAATGGTAATCACAATGTAGCTCAATTTTTTCGTAATTTTCCCAAATTACGATGACAAGTGTAGTGTTCAAAACTACATCTACGCACTGCACCGAAAGAAATGTTTTTAGTATTTTTTCTCACGTGATGACCTGCATCATTTTTATGCTGTACTACTATAGTAGCATAGGCTAGTCATAGTGGAAAGTAACTTACACTACTCCAGTAACTCTATGGTTACCCTAAGAGCAAGTACTACCTCCGTCCTGGTTTACTCTTCCAATTTTGTAGTATCAAAATTTGATCATAGATTTAACTGACAAAATGTTAATGCATGTCACTAATTAAGAACTATATCGTTGGATTCGTATTTGAACATAATTTCAAATGGTGTAATTTTTAGTGACATGCATTGGCATTTTCTTAGGTAAATCTATGGTCAAAATTTTATACTAAATACGAGGTAGTATTCCCTCCGTCCCAAAATTCTTGTCTTACATTTGTTCAGATACAGATGTATCTAACACTAAAATGTAACTAGATACATCCATATTCAGACAAATTTAAGACAAGAATTTTGGGACGGAGGGAGTACAAAAGTGGGCTATGTAGGCCAAAACATGTGCCAAATTCACTTGTGATGCATTTGGCATCGATGCCCCTCCATTGCTCACCTGGTGCCCCAATCTGGAGCACCTACTTTGCTCCGGTGCCAAATTAACTCACGCAATGAAAAAACACTGTGTGGGAGAGAGAGAGAGGACCGAGGAAATAAAAAAACACTTGTTTGGGAGAGTGAGAGGCTGGTGTAGTTGGTTTGATTGATTTGTTTATACATGTGGGTCTGTGTGCATAACGGTGCCAACTCTCTCACATCGCGAGAGCGGTGCCAAAATCTTTTGATTTGACATCGATGCATATTTTGTGGCATACTTTTGCGAAATATGGCATCGGCCACATAGTGGAAGGGAAAAAATGCCCAAGCTCTTCACGTGCTCCTAGTTAAATGAGAGGAAACAGAAACAGAGAGAGAGAGGGAGAGAGAGAGAGAGAGTGAAAAAATATCACTAGCCAACCAACCCTATTGTATGAGCGAATGATATTGGTACCTCTTGATGACACAACAATCTTATGCAGCCAGCTGCTCTAATATGTTCTCTTCTTTTGCAGATAAAAAAAGACCCGAAAGTGAAAAATGTGTTGCACTATAACAATCTCATTGAATGCCTTGATCTCCATCTTACAGAAATTGATTTGATCGACTACCGAGGCAGCACATCTGAGATTAAATTGGCCAGGTTCTTTGTTCTGGAGGCAAGTGTGCTCAAGGTAATGAGGTTTGGCGTTCTCTGGCGCAACAATGAATGGCATGCTGATCACCGCAAGCGTCTAAGCCTAAATGACAAAGTCTCCGTAGAAGCTGAATTTGTTTTTGAAACATCAAGTGGTCGGAGACTCGAAAACTTATTTGCCCATTAGTGACTTGTCAGGGAGGTGGATTTTAGTTTGTACGATAACGCTGCATCCACCTAAAGTAACGAAAGTTCTTACGTGAACTTCCTAGTAATTCCCTCTTCCTAGGTGCAGCATTACTCCTAACATTTGTAATATCAGTTTGAAACTTGTAATATTGCCGTGTCCTATTCCCGCGTTTTCAAAATCCTGCGAATCAAACAGGTCATGAGTTGGTGATGATGTTGTGCCTCCAATCTTTCACCAGTAGCCGTCGGATCTAGATCTGACGCATACAAACCAAGCTTCTCCATTTTTGCAAAAAGATGCCCGCACTTGTTCCCTATTTACAAACAACTCCTTGTCTCTCACAATCAGCCTTATCTCCTCCCCACCACATCTAGGAGGCTGTGGAAAAATCTGGCGCCATGGCCGCTGCCGGAGCAGTCCACCCCCAATCTTGGTGTTCCGTGCAATGCACGGGCATCTACACACGAGAAATTATGTCGAACAGGGCTAGTTGTAAGCAGGCTAGCTCTACAGCCATGATGATAGTGACTGCAGATGGTGAGGCTGACTATGCTATGCCGAACACGGCGCCTATACTTAGGTGTCATCTCCGCCGCAGGGTCTTGTCACTTCACTGTGAGGAGCAACACGTAATAATTTGACCAACGGGTAGTACAGTGCTAGTACTCCTAGGAGTACTACATTGGTAGTACTACTACTAGTACTAGTAGCACCACCGTCTGGATTTAGGAGTACTACCACGTCCATCTGGGTTTTAGTATTTGACTAGCAATATCTAGTAATGCATGTCACAAAAAATGTACTACTCCCTCTATAAATAAATACATGGTGTTTTATTCTTATCGGCGAGAGAACTTAATGTTTTCTTGCTAACTAGAGTCTTAATAGGATTACATGCAATGATGCAATGAACTAAACACTACATGTCATGTTTGGTAGTCTCAAGTCATCGAAAGCATGCACGGCCCACATCTCTCATTGGTTGATATGTCAGGAAATAAGAAACAAGGAGGGAGTTAATGCACCGTGCATAAGTGTTTTGGGATTATTTGGTTTTCGTAATGTGACTTACACAACATTTTTTTTTACATGCATTAACATTTTATTAGTTAAATCAAAGGTCAAAACTTGGCGCAAAATGCAAAGGGGACCAATAAACAAGTAAACATCAAACTTCTCTCGTTTGGCCCCAACTAGAGGTCTGATGAGATGACTATACTCCACCGAAACGGAGGGGGGCGCAGCTTCATTGACTTACGGCAACTGCCTTTGGGTGAATGACACGTGGGCCCAGGGGGTGGCTGGCCCACATATCATACAACCAAAGGCAGGTGCAGTAGAGGGCCGATGAGTAGTACGAAATCCTACGCACCTACACACGCTAACCAAGGGCAAGAGTGATCACTCGAATCGCAAGATCAGTTGACTAGTAGAAGCTAAGCTAGACCCATGGAGGCGATGAGCGCGAGCATCAGCCGGCTGTGCTAGATGGTCCACAACGCCGGCCTGCGGCCCGACAACAAGGAACGTCTCCAGGTAGTATTGCTTGAGGCCGGCAGGGCGAGGGGCCGCTTGGACGACAGCTTTGTCTCCTTGTTCGACGAGGTCCTCGTCGGTTTCCTCGACAAGTTCACCGTCGTCAAGAAGCTCGCAGACGACTTTGACATATGCCTTAAGCCGACGCGCCCATGCTCTTCGATGCTCACCACCCTCAACGACCACTATGGTGACAACCTCTTCGACCCACTGGTGGCACTGCGACTGCCCGCCGTCACGCCAGAGAATGCCCACCTTGAGTTCGCGCTCGCCGTGCAGCGCCTGGCGCAGCAAGACACCATGGACATAATCACCCACGTCTACGCTCATGCAAGAGGAGGACGATAGGACGCTCGCCTTCTTAGACCGCAGGGCAACCTTGGACGCACCGTTCAAAGCACGTTGAGCTCGCCGCCAACGCCGCTGCTCCTCACACGTCGGCTGGTGACCCGGCGCACTAGGGCATGAGGATGTCGTTGATGGATCCGTATGTATTTTTATCTTTCCGTCAAATCCATGTAGTAGTATATGATACTGCAGTAATTATCTTACCTTTCGCATCAACTTCATAATTTTCGTACGTACTCCATGCATGAACGGCGCCAGAACCAAACTTCTCATTACTCTAGGAAAAATCGTTATTTTCTATCTATTGATCGCGCCATGGAGCAGAACCAAATTTTACAAGTTATGAGTTCAAAAGGAAAAGCCTGCCGTGTTCGCGTCGCACCCCCATACGGTTGGTCCGGCATGCCTCTCAAGCGGGAATGCGTGCGGTGTTGCATTTTCACTTACAAGTGGGACCATAGTTGAGCAAACCGACTATCGGCAAACCCCCACCCAGCCCACCGCGCGATGGCTGAGAAAACAGGAGGGAGAAGAGATGGATGTAGCACGGACTCCAAGAAAATTGGTGTCGGATGGGACTCGTGTGGGTGGCGTGTGCCTTAGTGCTAGACGTGAATGCTAGTTATGGCCCATGCCACCCCACTATATCGAGCCTATATCGAGGTACAATATGTAGAACAAATTTCCTGCAGTCCGTGCTCAGCACTCCTCTATCTCTCTTCTCAGCCAGCCAGCGGACGCGTGGAGCCCATCGTCTGTTTGCTCACATGCGGTCCCACATGTCAGTGAAAATGCAAGCGGACCCATTGAACCTGCACATCTTTCACCTCGACGTGCTAGTGATGAAAAACAAATCCAAGAAAGATCTTCGGTGGCCGCTTTTGGAGTTACTCAAGAGTAGTAAGATTCTATTTACAGTTTAACCCAAGATGCACATCTCGTGGCTTCAACTTATCAACTACCACTCTATTTTATTTCATGACACGACCTGGATGCTGGATGTACCACGTGTCGGCAAAAGGAGGAAGAACCCGACCAAATCTTCGGTTGTGCTCTCGGATTAGACTAGTTGTGCTAACTTAAAAAATTTATTGTGTACTCCCTCCGTTCCAAAATACTTGACTTCCATTTGTCCAAAAATGGATGTGCCTATATACTAAAACATGTCTAGATACATATATATTTTGACAAATAGAAGGCATATTGTGCAATGGAGGGAGTAGAATGGATGCAAGTTTTTGTTTTGGGAAGAAGAGTACATCCATATATTGATAGAGCGCAATTTAGTAGATGTTCTATCACTTTTAGCTAGCACAGAGGCTATAGATGAGATTAGTGCACTTGTTGATACTCCTACTTGGTATGCATGTTGCTGCTTAGACACAGAGAAAAATGGACCGGAGGGAGTACTAGAATAGAGGCTAGACATGAGACTAGATGCGAGGAAGCAACGTCTACTTCTTTACACTCGAAGAAGAAAGAAGCACGCAAGATCGAGCCTCCGCAGATCAATAATGAATGCATCGAGAAGGCACTAATCCGACTTATAGGAGTAGTAAAATGTATTCTTGTGGTTCTTGTTTTCTTTGGTCTTGCTTTTCTAGTCAAAATTATTGTTGGAGTTCGTGCAAAATAGAGGTCCGTTTGGGGTCGTGCGTTGCAGTTGGCCTTACAAGTGGGACCGCAGTTAAGGAAACCGACTATCGGCAAACCCCCACCTCGCCCGCCGCGCGATGGCTGAGTTAGAGAAACGATGAGGTTGAAGAGATTGCTCTAGCACAGACTCCAAGAAATATGATGTCAGATGGAAGTCGTGCTGGTGGCGTGTGCCGTACTCCTGGACGTGACTGCTTGTTCTGGACTATGCCACCCTACTACTCCTACTAGTTAGTTCTATATAGTACTACTAGTATCGAGGATTCGAGGTGCTGGTTACGTAGTACAGTATGGCTACAGTAAAAACACCCGCACGACGCGCAAAGCATGTGAAGCTAGTACAAATAGTGTACTACTATTGTTGATTGGCCCCATCTGATAACCTGTTGCAATGCACGTACAATTATGTATTCGGAAAATATATTTTTTGCCTCGTCGCACCACTCACTCACAGAAGCAACTCGAAAGCCATTCATAAATTCAGTAAGTTTATCACAGGCATATCATTTTATTACATACAACAGGTCATCAACCCACATCGACAACGAGGATACATTATAAATACTAAAGTTTTCACCACACAACAAATAACAAGCAATGAAATGAACTTCAACTCAACCATTCCTCGGCGTTGGAAACGCTTGCTCTGAACCACAAGTTATTCTCTGGGACGGGCCATCCATTGTCGATCTGGAGACCAATGCAGGACTGATCATCCAGGCTGAAGCGGCCTACTATATCAGTACCAGGGTAGGGAACCACCCAAATGTCCGAGGTATAGACACAATTGCTTCTCATAAATGGTAATAACGTTGTGTCAACAGCAGTTGGATCGCCTTTCACCATCATTGGATAGTTTTGTCCAAGGAAGAGCGAGTTTTCTCCAAGACTATCAATTATGTACCAGGGAGAAGGAGTTGGCGCTAGCACACTAGTATCCATCCCGAATACCATGCAACGGGTGTTGGAATAGGTCCGGAGAGTGGGACCATGGGAGACTACACCTGCTTCCTTAGCAGTAACATCATCAGTGGGCTGTATACACACGAGAAGAGGTGATCCATCGGAATTAGTTGCCAGGCGCCAAATAGTATATGGGCACTGCTTGTCCTCATGCTCGTGATCATCACCATCATCATCTCCCCCTTGGTTATAAAAATCTTCAAGTATAGGTGGTGGAATGTTCACAGGACCTTGGAAACACAAGAAGAAGGTTAATTAGTAAGGCTGGCCATAGTGGGGGTAACATAAGTAGTATCTTGCACTTGGGACTAGCAAACATGCTTATGTGGCAGGCAATTAAGGAAGAGAGAGATGGTTATAGTAACATAGGTAGATACCATAACATAATAAATGTGATGCTACTATGTGTCATGCATGGCAATAAATGAGACCACCTATGATACTAATCTAAGATACTATGCACTATAGAGGTAGTAACATAAACTACTCCCTCCGTCTAGGTGTGTAAGTCATCTTACGAAAACCAAATAATCCCAAAACACTTAGGCGCGGTGCATTAAATTCTACATCGTTTCTTGTTTCTTGACATATCAGCCAATAAGAGATGTGGGGTGTGCATGCTTTTAAGGACTTGAGACTACCAAACATGACATGCAGTGGTTAGTTCATTGCATGTAATGCTATTAATTAGCAAATGAATATTAAGTTCTCTCATTTTCCTCTCCTCCTTGGTCACGGTGCACAACCTAAGATGACTTACCCACCTAGACGAAGGGAGTAGTAACATATGCATGTTACTAGTCTAAGTTACTCCCCACTATGACCAGCCTTGCTACCCGCATGCATGTGGATGAAACAATTATAATTACGGTGGAAGACAAACGTACCGAAACAACGAGGATGCCATGCAAAAACAGTGCCACGGGTGGTGGCAGCAAGCACAAGGCCCTCATATTGAATTGCATCACAGTACTCATCCATGTACAGAAACTGATTTTTGAGCAATATCCATCTAGTCAAACCACTGACGACGGCAACAAGCTTGTCGAAGATAGCAACAACTTCATAGTTGTTGTAATTCCAAGAGCGTTTGGGGATTCGACAAATTGCTATCTTCCGTAGAAGATAGTCACCATCATTTTATTTGAACGTGCATCCAGTACCAGTGTGCTCAATCTTTGGGCAGTCTGCTGAGATTTTTGGAAGTGGAACCCGGGCACGAGTGTACACATTCACAAGTTCCCACTTGCAGTTGGACCCAATGTAAACAACCCAATCTCCATTTGCGCCTTCCCAAGCCTTGCCCTCAAGCGATGGCATCTTAACATCATACGTATCATTATCAAGCGGCATCAACTTGCACAGGGCGAGGCCTCCGTCGTGACAGCGCCAGTCATTAGGGTCACGGCGAAGAAGATGGGGGAGATTAAACCGCTCCTTGACTCTTAGGTTCCTTGTAATGATGTTATTAGTTGAGTCGAGAATGGGCTTGAACGAACCTGCCATGCTAGCCGAGGTGATGATGTCGCACCGATCAATGAGTTCCTCGACCATGTCATCTTTCAGATCGGGGCAAGAATAACGGGGTTGTTTCCGTCCTGTTCCCTCCATGGAGAAGATGATCGAACAATGGCAGAAGAAAGGGTGAAGGGCTGAAGGAAAATGGAGGAGGGAGAGGAAGAGCATGCGACAACAGCTCCAAATCGAGAGGGAAAGGCGAGGAGTCGGTGGACGGTTGCCAGTTTGCCACAGTTCATGAAGGGGCACCCCGGCCTACACGTCGGTTCGGAAATACTCCTACTACTCGCCGTCGTCTCACTGATATGTGGAACGGGACCACATGTCAATGAGACATGGTGTGTAATTTCTCGTGCAAAATGCGATCTGGCCACGTTGGCCCGAGGTGCTGCATTAGTTATCGGCCTTTATTTTTTTAATGGCGCGCCGTTCAGTTTTGAAGCACGACTAACTGGTACTGTATGCAGAGAAAATATAAACTACTCTACCACTACTCCACCTCTAGTACTAGTAGTATAAAGAACATATATAGGCTGGAGCTTCAGCGCTTTCTTGCCAAGGGCTGCCCACTTGCTTCTCACACTACCACCCTCTCTCCAGATCTAAAAAAGACGGCCCCTCTCTCCCTCCTCACCGGTGGTCATAGATCCGCCAGGGAAGAAAAGGACGTGCAGCATTGACGCACTCGTCGTCGGCGAGCGAGGTCACGCACTAACGACAAGGCCGTCCTCTCAGACCTAGCGCCCGCGCGGGATCGCTGCCGTAGTGTGTGCGGAGAACGACGACCACGAGTGAAGCCACTTCCCGCCGACCCTTAGGTATGCTACCTCCTTTCGAACCATACCCTTGTTCTATTGCCCCATCTGGCACGTCATTGCATGTGGATCTTTTTCCACTCCACCATCTTCCCAATTTGCTATCCTCTGCTCTGCTAGCCACACAGACGAAAACCATAATTTGCACTATTAAAGGAAACCCTACTTCATGCAGACTAATGCATGTCTGGGTTGAATAAGGAAAGGAAGGGAGACTGTATTGTCCAAGAGAGTAGGCATCGAAACTGCATCTAGGTTGAAAAGGGGAAAATCAGTAGCTAAGGAACGAGTCTCGTGTCTCTTGGTTGAAGAAGGGTAGAAAGGCATGACAACACAATAGAGAATGACCAGGTCGATCGGTTTGTTGTCCTCACATAGGAAAAAAGGTGGCTAAAGAGAACAAAACTGGGACATAATCAACATATGCTGCCTGGATATTTGTTGCTCTGGGCAACCATACCTCCCTCACCACTCTACGTCCATGGAGGTACATCGTACTGGTGTGCCCACTGTCCGAATGGGCCTCCCATGCTCTTATTGCCACTTTTTTTGCTGTTAGTATAACGAGAGCAGTCAAGTCAAGCAATGCTACTGCTAAAGTGAAGCCACATTTAACTAGTGCCGCTCTCAGTCTAATGCCACCGATAAATTTAAGCAATGCCATTTAATGTCATTGGATTATTTCAGGGTTAGCTGTTGATTGTGGATCTATTAAAGATTTTTCAGTTAAGGCATTATAATGTTGTTACACAGCCAGTATACTAATGATGAAACTTGTTACTACCTTGAGATTTTTGCACTGTTAATGCTTATAGGTTACATACCTCACTTTCATGAGATAAGTTAATTTTTTTGTACAGTGTCACCAAAATGCCAAGGCGCTGATGTCATTTTATTTTGGTTAAACTGCACAAACAATTATGAAGAGAAGAGGAAAGGTCAAGGGTGGGCACTTCCTCCTCCGGCTGTTCTCTTGATTTGTTCCATCAAGTTTTTATGTTTGATCGATTATCAAGATTGGGATAGCAATTTTTAAGGTCCCCCCGAGTTCGAAATGATATTTACCTTGGAGGTACATGGTTTGCAATTTTTTATACTGTCATTAGTTAATAATGCTAGTTACCTTCAGACTTTTGTATTTGGTTTAATGCTCATGCATAGCTAGTATACCAATGCTGAAACTTGTTACCTTTACATTTTGTATTGTTAATTCTTATAGAAACCTTCCAGTGCTAGAGTTTATTGAAATCTGTTCAGTAAAACCTTTGTACTGTACCCTGTAATAAACTAACTACTCTACTGTTGCACTAGCCACTGGATTAGTGTATATTCGTAGTATTCGAATGGTGTTGCATTAGCGTATGTACATAAATAAAGTGTGGCAAGCTTTCCCAGATATGTGCTCAAGAAAACTACTACCTGTTTTTCTAAATACTAGACGTTTGGGTACTTTAAATTGAACCGCGAAAACGTCTTATATTAAGGAACAAAGGGTGTAGAGTTCACTCAAATTATCCCGGTAAAGCTAGTCGCACCTTTGTTAATATTAATGTTCATTATGTTATCGGAGGAGGTCTGTATGTTTGTCTCTAATGCCTGTCTACTACATACCGACATCATGATGTAATGTTAAGTCATTTCCTTTTGTACAGTGTAACTAAATTGTCAAGGCGGTGATGGCATTTTATTTTAGTAGAACTGCACAAAATTTGCTTAAAAGAAGAGGAAAGGTCATGAATGGCTCAGTTTTTCAGAAAAAAACTATGTATGCCTTCCTCACATCAGCCGATGTTGCTTTATTTATTCCTTCAAACATGTGGTTAGAAATAGTCTTGCTACCTTTTCCCATTAAGAAATTGGAATGCTTATATTAGTGAGTCTATGCTTCAACTAGTGCCACTTTTATAGTAATCACACTTTCAATATCTATGCAAACAGGGATGCTCGACTTTAGTGGAGCTGCACAAAAAGTCCAACTGGTTCAACATTAGGAGCATGTATTTTTCCAAACGTTTATATCCAATTGGTGGCACTATGAGCTGTTCATTACGAAGGTACATGGTTTGCTACTATCTTGCTACTCTTTTTGTACTATCATTAGATAGTAATACTAGTGGTTTGCATGTGAATTTATTGGCAAGGTGGACCCACATTGGAGGTGCAGGACAGGATTCAATGATTGGATGCTCAATTTCGGTTGTATCGATTTCACCTCTTCCATCACTTCGAACATGGTGTGGTATATGTTTACTAGCTGCTTGATATTTGTGCAGACGGAGATGTCTGCCCGTTGCTATTTTGCAAACAAACAAAGTGTCCGCAATTTTGGTTGAACTGCACAAGAGAATAGTATAGTCACTGCATGCAATGCCATTTGAAAATGGACACAAAGATTGGATAGTCACTTCATGGACTGCAGAAAAGTAGTACTATACTATTTAATGGCCAACAGTTGGTGCTTCATTGCTTTGGTCTGATTATACAATGGGCATCATTTTCCCTAAGTTAAAGTTTGTATTCCGAAAATAGTCTCACGGTGTGATCGAGAGAAGACCAAATCATATTGCAGTGGATGTTCCTCCATCATGTGTGGTTCATTCTCATGGTTCCAGCTGTTGGTGAAACCACTTACGTTTGCAAGAGGAATTGTAGACTTCACAAACAAGTTTGTTTTTCAGTCTGTACTGAATGTTGGCCAAGAGAAGCATCCATGTTAGTAGGAAGAACAGATGTTTTTTCTAGATCTTTGCTTTTGGAGCTACATATTTGTATATGATCCGTGAATCATTGAGATGCATTAACATGTTGATCTTATGTATGGGAATCGTACTAGTTAGTTTTAGTTGCGACGCAAGATCCGAATTGGCTGATCTTTGCTGTTGGAGCTACATATTTGTATATGATCTGTGAATCATTGAGATGCATTAATAGTTACTTATTTCTGTTCGCTCAGTGTTTACAAGTTACTGATCAATCACTAGCTAGCCTACAAATGCGCACCTGGCAGTTTTATTTGCGACGCAAGATGCAAAGTGGCAGTTTTTTGAATAAAAATGCCTACCTCTGAAGAAACTGACAAGATACACTATCGATCCTACACGGATAAAAATGCCTACCTCTGAAGAAACTGACAAGCTACACTATCGATCCTACATGGATAAATAGCATATCACGCACGTACTACTTCCCTTCCGATTTGCAGGGCTCAATTCAAGAAACGACCTACTCGATCCTACACGAATAAATAGCGGATCACGCACGTACTAGTACCTCCTTTCTAGTTTGCAGGGCTTAATTCAAACCTCTCACCAACCAAGGTACTCCCTCCGTCCGGGTTTATTAGTCCCGTGAGCAAAGCAGCAAGACCAAGGCATGGCAATAATTAACGGCATGCAGAAGTTTAAGCCTAATTAATTCCAGCGATTTAAGTGGATGCATGCATGCCCTCGGCTGCGACTCGTTGCATGCTGCTTCACGTACTGCATGCGAGCGATTCTGAGTGCCTGCATGCAGCCGGCCATAATTTAGGCAGTTAACTAATGCGAAAAAAGATACGCTTTAATTGTTGCGGGCTTTTTAAATCCGTGAAATCATTATTGACAAGGAGGGAGATGATTCGAGTGCACTCGTTTGACCGCCATGCCGGCGTGCGAACCAGACAGGACGGGACGGCACAGTCATAATTTCAGTTTCCCTAGTTTTCCACGGCAAGCTGGCACGCTAAGCCATTATGCATTGAATTCCGATGACCGTCGCACTACCTACCCCCTATAAGTACTGTTTCCCGGCATTCTCCAGTGCCACCATGACCCAACTCGCCATATCCTCATAAGCCCCCACCAGCCCGACGTCGCTCGCCACGTCCGCCATGCCCCCGCCCGTCCACAGTAGGCGACACCGGAGGCGGTCACTGCCGGAACTAGTGTTTGGTTTTTCGCCGGAAGGCGGACGGAGGGAGGAGGCATTCTATCTGTCTTTAGATGACAATGCGCAGATCGAGGAGTTGTTGGAGCACGAATGCATGGCGAAGGAGCAGGAGTTGTTGGAGCGCGACCGCCTGGCGGAGGAGCAGCGTAAAACTGATTTGCGCCGCCAGCGGGACATGGAGCAGCAGCGCACCGACACTCTGAGTCGCGAGCAGAGCGCCCGCCACTGGGCCAACTACGTGGAGGCCGGCACCCGGCAAATAGCCCTGGATGCTGTCGGGCACGCACGCGTTCGTGACGCTGATTTTTACTACCAACTTGTCAAGTGGGTTTCCCGCTTGGAAGCCGAAGCTTCGGTGGACCATGCCGGCATGGAAAGGGCCAACGAGCGCGAGCAACGCGCCCTATCGCACCTCTGGCAAGTCCGAGGTGAAGCGCAGGACGCTGGTGCCGGCGTTTAGCATGTACCGCTGGCATCGTCTAGTTAGCTAAGAGTAAGTTAGTACTTGTCTAGTGGGAGTAGATAGTTAACTTGGCTATGATGGTTTTCAACGTGGAAGTTCAGTACTCTATATGTGGATCAGACCTGTTACTTTGCTCTGAATGTTGAACTTTCCGTTTGAACATATGGAATGGGCTGTTATTTTTTTAAATGGGTTGTATTTGTCCTCCACGGGTTTAGAGGCTGACTTGTGGGCCTAGCAAGTTGATGCGTACACAATCAGGAGATGATTGTACGTGGAGAGGATGACAGCAGGGACCCGCCAAGGTCATGGCAGTACGCAAGCAAGTGCCTCCTTATTTCAAGCCAATAAAAAAAATTGGCTCCTCCTAGTGGATTTCTGACATCTGGGTCCCATGCCATTGTCAACGTAGTCAATAAACGCGAGAATTGCACAACGAGCGGCTGACACCAGGGACCCAGCAGCTCGCCCAGTTATTTTTGTTTTGGGTTAATTTGATAAATGCCTCCGAGAAATGCCACTGCAATTTCCAAACATTGAAAAATGCCATTTCATGCCATTTCTGGTGGCATTTTTTGAAGTCTGGAGTGGCGTTTTTCAAAGTTTGCAAACTACAGTGGCGTTTTTCAAAGTTTGCAAAAATTGCAGTGGCATTTTTCAAAGTTTGGAAATTGCAGTGGCATTTTTATGAATCACCATAATTGGAGTGGCATTTATCTAATATGTTTTTGAGACGGAAGCAGGGTGTCAACTGGGCTGTGCGGGACACTCTGGCCTGTCTATGCAGCCTTTTCTTTTATGTTTACCACAGACCAGCTCAGTAGTTTTTTTTTTGAAAATGGCTAGCCCAGTTTTTTTGTGATTTGTCAAGTAAGTTACTTTATCAGGCCTCTTGGGCTAGACGAGGAGAGCTTCATTCGGCTGGCCGAGAAAATGGCCTATCAGTAATGAGAAATGGGCTGTACATTTTTAAAACACATCAAACCGGCAATTAGTTTCAAATATCTTTTTTTCATTTCGAGATTTTAAATTGCATTGATTTTTATGCGTGGACAATTTATTGGATTTTATATTATTATACATTTATTTTTAAAATCAGTCTGAATGTGACTCGAAATTTTGGGATTAAAAACAGTTCAGACCGCACCGACAAAATTTCGTATAATTTTTAACCGTGGCCACAATATGGGCTGTAATGCTAACAAAAAGAATATGGGCTCCAAAAAAACCCGTAAGAATTAGCAAATGGGCTGTAAACTATTTGAAATAATGGCAGATGGGCTGTATGCTGTTTTCCACAGATTTGAAGCTTTCCACCGATGGCCTGTATACTGTTGGATGTCCATCCAACGGCCGTCGTGCTTCTTCAATCTCTGCTCTTCCTCCTCCAGCCGCTCAAACAAGCGCCAGCAGGACTGCCTGCTCCCTCCTCCCCGTGGCCGGCTGTGCTGCCGCGTAGGCCTCACCGCCCCATCGTACTCCCATCGCTAGCCTAGCTATCCCTCTACTCACCCTCAGTCCCACACATGCTGTTATTCTCCGGCGACGGCAGACGAACCAGTAAACCCTCGTACTCCTTCGCTTGGGAAATAACTGCCGAGTATTCCCTGGCTCCGTGTTGTTCCCTTCCTAGGCCTCGCCGTCGTCCACTGCCATGGTGCTCTTGGCGCGGCCTAGTCAACATGGTCAATGAACGACATCCATCAGAAGCGGACTGTACGTGGAGAGGCTGACAGCTGGGTCCACGGTCGCACGCAAGGAAATGCCTCCTTATTACGCGAAAAACAATGATTCCTCCACCTGACATCTGGGACCCACCGAAAGGGCCTCTGTAATTCGCGAAAAAACGTTACCGCCGCTGATAGCTCGGACCCACCAGCTATATCTTCGCACGCAAGGAAGTGCCTCCTTATTACGCCCCAAAAAAGAATACTCCCCCTGCTAGCTGGGACCCAGTATAGTGGGCCTACTAAGTTGATGGGGACGAAGGGCTTTGCCAACTTAGTCAATATGCACGATTCTAGCTCGACTGACCATACGATGTCCAACCAACGACCGTCGTGCTTCTTCAACCTCTGGTCTTCTTGCTCCAGCCGCCCAAAGCAGCGCCGGTCATGCCGCCTGCTCCTGCCTCCCATGGCCGGCTGTGCTGCCGCGGAGGCCTCACCGCCCCCATACTACTCCCACCGCTGGCCAGGCCATCCCACCACTCCACTCACCCACACCCCCTGTTATTCTGCGGCGACGGCAGCGCAGCCGAACCAGTGAACCCTCGTACTCCTATACGCGTGGGCATCCACTGCCGCGTCTTCCCCGGCTCTGCGTCATCCCCTTCCTAGGCCTTGCCGTTGTCCACCGCCGTGGTGTTCTCGGCGCGGCGTGGTCAATGTGGTCAACGATCGACTTCCGTCGGAAGAATACTGTACGGGGAGAGGCTGATAGCTGGGTCCACGGCAGCCGAAGGGAAGTGCCTCCTTATTACGCGGAAAATAATTATTCCTCCACCTGACAGCAGGGACCCACCGGACGGGCCACCAGTATTTCGTGAAAAAAACATTTGCCCCTGACTGCTGGGACCCACCCGACGGGCCATTGTATTTCGCGAAAAAACCGTTCCCCCTGCTGTCAACTCGAACCCACCGGAAGTGCCTCCTTATTACGCACAAAAAATGAATACCCCCCAGCTAGCTGGGACCCACCTTGGTGGGAGGCTGACTTGTGGGCCTACTAAGTTGACGGGGACGGAGGGCTTTGTCAAATTAGTCAATATAAACGATTCTAGTTCCAGTGACCGTACGATGTCCATCCAACGGCCGTAGTGCTTCTTCAACCTCTGGTCCTCTTGCTCCGGCCACCCAAAGCAGTGCCGGTCGTGCCGCATGCTCCTGCCTCCCATGGCCGGATGTGCTGCCGCGGAGGCCTCACTGCCCCTACTATTCCCACCGCTGGCCAGGCCCTGCGGCGACGGCAGCCTCACACCGCAGCCGAACCAATGAACCTTCGTACTCCTCTCGGCGCGGGCTTCCACTGCCGCGTCTTCCCCGGCTCCTTGTCGTCCCCTTCCTAGGCCTCGTCGTCGTCCACTGCCCTGGTGCTCTCGGCGCGGCGTGGTCAACATGGTCAAGGAACGATTTCCATCGGACGTGGACTATATGTGGAGAGGCTGACAGCTGGGTCCACGACCGCAGCAAGGAAGTGCCTCCTTATTACGCGGAAAATAATTATTCCTCGACCTGACAGCGGGGACTCACCAGACGAGCCACCGTATTTCACGAAAAAAATATTCCCCCCTAACTACTGGGACCCACCAGCTACACCTTCGCACGTAAGGAAGTGCGTCCGGGCAAAAAAAACGATTCGCCCCTCTGACTGTTGGGACCCACCAGCTACATTTTCGCACACAAGGAAGTGCCTGACAGTCGGGACCCCGCCTGGTCAAAGCGTACGTAGCGTTGTCATTCTGGTCGCGAACGTGTACGTACATATTGGTCGTTGTAGAGGCGTGCACGTGTCGTAGTAGAGACGCACACGTAGCATGTACACGTACGTACAACAGCCAGGGTGCAAGAAAGAAAATACGGCCACGTATGTGTACATACGGGTGGGGTCTCGAACGCCTTCTCGCGCATACGTACATGGCTGGGTCGGAACGGAGAAACAACGTCGTCATCGTGTTCATGGGGAGCCAACCGGCTGGGTCGGAACGGAATGCGTGGTCATGTTCATCGGGAGGGCTTGGACGGAATAGGCGATGGAAACGAGGTCTGGCGTACCGCACAACGGAGGAAACGGCCTTGTGTTCAACCGACCACGTTCAAAACGGGGTCCTGTTTATCGGGAGGGGCCTGGCGTACCGCAAAACGGAAGAAAGGAACCTCCTACGGTCGAAATGGGGGTCCTGTTGATCGGGAGGGGTGTGGCGTACCGCAAAACGGATGAAACGGACCTCCTACGGTCAAAACGGGGGTCCTGTTCATCAGGAGGGGTCTGGCGTACTGCAAAACGGACGAAATGGACTTGTGTTGG
>NC_057810.1:707373858-707428588 GCF_018294505.1 Triticum aestivum | reverse complement strand
TCCACGGGCTACCGTCGACCTCCTCCAGCCTCCACTACAAAAAAAATACACTTCCGTGATGATACGTGTTTGTCACAGTAGGTCGCGTTTTTTGTCATGCATGTACATCCATGACAAATTTATGACATAATCGAGATAGTCATACCTGTGCTGTCGTAGAAGTGTTCGATGACATTACCAAAATTATCATCACGGAAGTGTCCACTTCCATGACGATAAATCGGGCGTCACAGAAGTGCTTTCGTCAAGGGTGACCGACACGTGGCATCCAGCGCAGCGGAACATCGTTAAGCTATTGGGTCGGGTTTTCGATCCGATAACCCATTAACAGCCCCGACCAATGGGGATTTTCCACGTGTAAAATCATCATTGGCTGGAGGAAACACGTGTCGGCTCATTGTTGGGACAGATGTCATCCACTCATTGGACAGAAGGCGCCTATGATACGTCGACACGTGGCACGGCCCAACAGAGGCCCATTCATGTGAAAAGGTCGGCCCGTTTGACTTGGTCAAAAGGTGACGGGCCGGCCCATGGAAAGCCTGTTAACGGCCTGTTAGCATATAACCCATTTACAGCCCGCTAACCCAAAGCCCATTACACCCTATCCGAATTAGGCCCAGTAGCGTCATTTGGGCCATCCAATATGATTCCAGCCCGTTTTCACTTCTAGCCCATGTATGGCCCATGACGCCTTTCGGCCCATATGAGGCCCTATGTAACTCTTGGCCTATTAACAGCCCGTGGTGAAACTGTCCCGCGATGAACAGTGTATTAGTTTAGACCCATTAACGGCCCATGGTGAAACTGGCCCATAATGAAAAGTGTATCACTTTATAACCATTAAGGGCCCATTATTTAGTTGGGCCGTTTGCAGCCCATGTTATCTTTTGGCCTTCTCAGAGCCCATTTATTCTTGGGCTTATTTGGAGCATTCGGTTACTTACGGCCCGTTACTGTCATTTTCTGCTTGTGGGCCAAATTGAGCTCGTCGTTACAGTTGGCCCGTTTGTGGTCCGTTAGTCTGTTGGGCCATTTTCATAGCATCACCAAATACGGCCTATTAACGGCCCGTTATGGTCAGCCAATAAAATGTACGATTTCCATTATAGTCCCGTCTACGGCCCATTAAAGGCCAGTACAAGACCCATAAATGAGTCGGCGGCCCATGGATCCTACGTGACGTAGAAGGCCCATGGATCCTACGTGACGTTGAAGGCCCATGGATCCTGCGAGACGTAGAAGGCCCATGGACACTGTGAGACGTAGAAGGCCCATGGATCCTGCGAGACGTAGAAGGCCCATGGATCCTACAAGACGTAGAAGGCCCATGGATCCTACGAGACGTAGAAGGCCTATGGTCGGGCGAGTTGGCCCCCATTTGAACGATATAGCATATTCAAAGAATTATCCTACTCAATACTATCACATCTAAAAAGCATACACTATACAACAAAGAGATCAAGGCATAGAAAGGTAGAATAATCCTAAACTATACAATAAATAAATTACAGCCGACTATACCCACTGGGCATTATGGTACGGCACAGGTGATAATAAAGCATACACAAACAGCAAATTACATACACTGGGCATCAACTTAACTCCATTTGAACTATAATCTCTTCAGAAAATAGGATTGGCCAGATTCATAGAGCACAAATTTCAGTCTGCAAAATCTCCAATTCCTTCATGGTTACCTCGGTGTCTTGTTTCATTTTTTTGACTCCTGCATCTAATACCTGCATGTCCAGTCTCAACTTGTTGATTATACGTTGACAATCATGTACAAGTTGTGTTGCCACCTCTAGTTGATGCTCAAGAACATCAGCACATTCCAATTCCAATCCATAATCATTCAGTAACGGCCATGCCGCACTGCCCGCAGATTTTTGTGTTGATGCCACTTCATCCTGAAATGTTTCTGTAAGTACACATGACTAGGGCAAAAATATAGTTACAACAATGAAGCGAACAAGACACTATTTTGTACTACATGGCAAAACAGGACTAACAATAATGTTACACGTCACTTTCACAAAAAAAATGTTACACGTCATGAAGCATAAGCAGGTGATATTTTAAAAAGTATAAAAAAGATAGTCTGTGCAGCCTGCATACAGAAATCCCTCTTAGCTCACCAGAGGAGCATGATGTTGGGGCCCAATCGAAAACACAGACAATTTACAAATTTAGACAGCATGTTGCGTATAAGTAAGCAAGCAGTTGGCCATTCTGTACCTCAATTAAAGTCTTAGGGAGCATAATGAACAGCAGAGGGTTTCATACAAACATACTACAGCAGGCAAAACTATGCAATCATTAGCATAGTATAAACTAGATTGTGAGCCTCACGCAATAATAGTTGGTTAATAGACTTCAAAGCTTCAGGCACACTTTGGCAGAGTAATTAAATGGTAAGGCCTTTAATTATGTCAACTAATAGTGATACAAGTATCAGGCATAATTATTTGGGCATCTCATTAAGTGAGGACAAATAAAGCAATTGAAAAGAGAAAATTAACTATGCCTGAAACAAACAAGGAATTGAACTATTGAGTTGCATATAGTGACTTACCTTAGCAGGTTGAAGAGGCTCAGTGCAGCTCCTACTTCTTTTGCAAGGCTCCTTCCTAACATCTTGTACTTGGAAATCCTCAATCTTATCTTCATTGCACCCCCTCTGCAACATGACACAAACTAGTTACTCGTCTCCTTGGAAGATAAATATGCATACTTTTTCCAGTTTGTGAACACAAAAGGATGAGATTATAACAAAACAACACCACATAATGAAACATGCCGCATCTCTTGCACTTGCACACAATGAAATGAGCATTTACTATGTCTGCACTATGTAAAAAATAGGCATACCTTCGAACTGGATCTCCCGGTACTCTTGGAGAGCCTACTGTAGTGTACAGCCAAACCTTTATTCACCTATGAGTTAGACAAGGCCCCACTACATCAGCCCTTAGTGTTTAAATCGTTGACAAGCTCTATTAGAGTGTTAGGTCAAGAACAGCAAGTAATCAAAGCAAACAGTCCTAGTATGGCTGGCTGATGCAAACAAGCAATTGAACAGATGTGTGAGCAAATCTTACATATCAAGAAAAGAAGCAAAGAAGGAGGCTTAAAGACCATCACTTGACTGACCAGATTTAAGGGGCATTTAAACATCATGTGGAACGTATGAACTAACATAAACATTGCATATTCCAGATTCTACAATGGAATGCACATGTATTAGGATATGCCATGTATGATGATGCCTAAATGTACAGATAGCAGGCAGGAGTGATTAATCATTGCACGCACAATTGAATTGAAGGTTAAGGGCCAGTTCGATTCCTCCTTTTCAGGGTATATTGTCAAAAAAGCCATAAAAGATGTAAAGAAGTCATTTTTGAGTTATGGGCTTGGGCTTAACTAATTCCGCTTTGGAGGGGGGTGTTTCGGGTAGAACCTCACTAAAAATTGAAGGGAAGGGGAATGATGAGTTGCTACAAGCTGCTCCTGCTGCTGCTATATGATGAATTGCTATGAGCTGCTCCTGCTGCTGCTATATGATGAACTGCTATGAGCTGCTGCTGGTATATGATGAATTGTAGACTGCTGCTGCTGTATGATGGGTTGCTATGAGCTGCTGCTGCTCTATATGATGAGTTGCTACAAGCTTCTCCTACTGCTGCTATATGATAAATTGCTATGAGCTACTCCTGCTGCTGCTATATGATGAATTGCTATGAGCTCCTACTAGTATATGATGAATTGCAGACTGCTGCTGTATGATGAGTTGCTATGAGTTTCTGCTGTTGCTATATGATGCTTCCAGGTGGTGCTGCTATATGATAATAACCAGCCACTTGGACCATCGAATTTCAACAAATAATTGTTCTTCATTTAAATGTGGGTCATGCGTTCTTCGTTTAAATTAGGCAATGGGATCCGTACGGAAAACATTGACCAAAGTAGATTGTGCCAAGTAGATGGTATCTTTGTATTTGCATTTTGAGCAAATAGTGATGGTCTGTTTTCCTATCATATTAATTACTGCACTGGGTTCAATTTGTGATGTTTGCAAGTCAAATTAATTTCCATATGTGCAGCAAAATGATAAATATATATAATGCAATCTAGACTTTCCACTGATCATACCAAAGATAAGCTGAAAACGCAATGAAAAGAACTGGTTGGCGTATTACATGGAGCTTATATTCACATGTGCTTATTTTCTTAGGATAACTCGTAATAACTGTCCCTTAGAAACTTGGCTAATAGAACTGGCATACAAATAACATGTCATGATGATTGCAATGGAGGAGTGACATACCATAGCACACTGTATAGGCTCACCGCCGCCTCTCCTTTTTTTGCGATGTTCCATGAAATTGCCACATACATCTTGTACTTTTTCATTGTGTAACCCTATCTGCAAGTTGACACGGCTAATTTCAGACATCTCTACATGATACTACATTGCATATCCCTTGCGCATATTTAAACCACCAATTAACGATTGTGTGCGTACCATAAACTAGCCATGACTCTGTATGCTGGACTGGCAGGCACTCTAAGGGAGCCTAATGTAGTGCACTGGAATTCCTACATGCCACCTACGATTTTGTGTAATGTACTGCCCCTGTTCCTAAATATATGTCTTTGTAAAGATTCCAGTATGGACCACATATAGATGTATATAGATGCATTTTCGATTGTAGATTCACTCATTTTGCTCCGTATGTAGCCTATAGTGGAATCTCTAGAAAGACTTATATTTAGGAATGGAGGTACGAGGTAGTATCATGTATGACATCTACATATCTAATTTAGCAGCCAGTAGTAGAAATCATTGTCTGCACAAAGGGATTACTGGTCGAAAATCCTAGCAAAGCACGCTGGTAGGCACAGAACAATACAAGAGAGAGAGAGATGCACTTACAAGATCATAGCAATGCCTCAGTCCGGGATCTTGGTTGGCCAAGCTGTTAGATCCAGAAGAAACATCGTCCTTGTAGTTTTTGCCAGCTGCATAACATGTAACAGCGATCGGTTAGTATATTTGAAGTACATCGGGCAGGTGATGCTGGACGGGTTTAAAGGTGACAAGTACCTACGCCGTGGCGGGTGCTTGGCATCTCTCCAGACGGTGGGAATTAGGTTAGAAACATCGAGGGTGATGATGCTGCGCTGGCTGTCGGGGTCCGGTAAGGAGATCTAGAACCGTCGAGTAGGGTGTTTGTGGAGAGGCTCCGGTAGGGTGGACTACGGTGTGGGCGAAGCGGATCTGTGGTCGTGGACGAGGGCGTAGGTGAAGCTGCTCTGGTGGTTGTGTTAAGGATGGTGTCGACGACACGGATCTGCGGCCGTGGACGGGGCGTCAGAAGCTGCTTCGGTGGTTGGGTTAAGGATGGTGTCGACGATGCGGATCTGCGGCTGTGGACGGGGCGTCAGAAGCTGCTCCGATAGGGTGGATGAGGGTGCGAGGAAGCGGATCTGAGGCCGTGGACTTTTGAGTTTCCAAAGCGGCCCCGGTAGGGTTGAGAATGGTATAGGCGAAGCTACTCCGGTAGGGTTGACGCTGGTGTCGGTGAAGCGGCTCCGGTAGGGTTAAGGAAGGTGTCGGCGAAGCACCTCCGGTAGGGTTGAGGAAGGTGTCGGCGAAGAGGATCAGAGGCCGTCGACGGGGGCGTCGGTGGGGCAGCTCCGGGGTGTGTGGACGAAGCGTCTCCGATGGGGAGTACGAATGAGCCGCTGCAGATGCGCGGCGGTTGACGAGAGTACCGGCAAAGCAGATTCGGCGCCGTGGACAAGGCCGGCACTGAATGGGCTGTGGTACAGTGGTAGATGAGCAGTCTACTTGTTTCTAGGGGAGGTGGGAGGGGTAGATGCGGCCGCAAAAGCAGATCCGGCGAGGTGGATGCCGCTGGCAGTGAATGGGCTATGGTACGCTGGTGGATGAGCAGTCTAGGGTTTCGACAGGGAAGGGGAGAAATGGCGATGAAGTACGGACGGTGTGATGTAAGATGCTCTGGTACTGTGGAGTTGGTCGTTTTTGCCGGAGGAGGGGAGAGGAAATGGGGGTGCCGTGTAGTGGCGGGAATCGGAAGTTACCAAAGCAGCCCCGACCTATCATGTACATGAGGGCGGTATTGTAACTGTTGGTCTCCGTGCACCAAGGACAAAAGGGTGATTTCGAATACTAAAGACTAAGGTGGCGGAAATTTTAGAAGGAGGCGGGATATTTTGCCGCCCGCGGGATCGTTCTTATCCAGTTTCAACTAATTTTGGACCGTGCTAGCGGGAAGGTCATGCTAGACTGTGTACACGGGGCACGCGTCAACAGTTAATAACTGGTGTGAAGTCCACCCTAGAAAAAAAGACAATATCTCGGGATGATGCGCCGATAACTTGGACGTTTACATGGGCGCGACCAATCATATGGGTGTAGTGGCGCGTTTACAAAAAAAGGGATCAAACGCTCAGCCTATGTATTTCTCGTGTAAATAGATAATTTAGTGCCATTGGTTATTTACTTTAAACATAATGCATTGACGTGTTAGTGTAGGGGCGCACAAAAAGAAATGGATATTGTAGTTAGCTACTTAAAAGTATTACCTCATATGATTACATAGCCTCCATTTCATAAATTGCGTAACCGTTGAATTCATATATGAATATTACATATATATTACTTCAAAATAGAAACTTAAATCATCCAAGACTAATGAATTTGAATGCAAGAGTAACAATGGTGCATGTGCATGATAGCTACATTGGTTGTTTGAAGAAACATCACTGTTACTTTGGCATGCACAACTGAAAAAGGTTTATTTAAATAGAAAAAATGTGATATGTGAGTGTCCAATCTTTATAGCGTTGAATCGACATTGTACCTTTGGCCACGATACGAAGTAGATATTGACTTATGTTCAAACGATGCACGTCCACGGTGCTAGATAGTGATACGTGAATGAATTGTGCAATCTCTCTCACACGCATACATATCCCATTTCGTTGTGGGCATCGGAATCACACACGCACACTTCGTGTATTTCTCTCCCTCCGTCAAGGTTAAATTCTTCTTTCTACCCCGTCCTACAAGTCTCTTACACAGAAACACACACGCTCTCTATGTCTAACACGCCCACCCCTTTAATTCCGCCCACCCACAGCCACTAATGTCTCAAAGTATAATAATGTCTCTCACACATATGCTATCTACCTATCCCTTAATATAGCTAGATATGTGTCACACAAACTCCTTCTCCCTACTAGCAAGATGCCCATGTGCGTTGCACAGAACATCAAGATGCATTTATATGAGAAGTTTATCTTGTGGGGAAAAAGGATGAACGAGGGAATGCCTTATTTGCAAATGCAGAGAGGGGTGTGGGTATCTTTTTGCAAAATTGCCATATTTTCCTTCATGTCCGTCGGATATAAATCGGATGGCCTATATTGCAGGATGGCAGGAACACCATCATCACCAACTCTGTTTTTTATAAGAGTAGAGATATGTGAGTGTCACTGCCCCCTCCCCCCCCCCACACACACACTTCCCAACACCGAAGGAGTAGGGTGACACCTCGATCTTGATACTAATCTATTGACTGGCTTCTCTCTCAAACGTACACACACACACACTACCCGGCACCGAAGGAGTAGGGTGACACCTCGATCTTGATACTAATCTATCGACTGGATTCTCTCTCAAACATACACACCCACACACTACCCGGCACTGAAGGAGTAGGGTGGCACATCAATCTTGATAATAATTTATTGACTCCTCTTTCAAACACACACACACACACTCGCTAGTTGTGCCTCTGTGCCTACCGCGCACACTCTCGATGCGTCTTTCTCTCCCCCCCAGCAATGACAGCAGAAGGGTGACAACTCGATCTGATCGTAATCTGTCAATTGGTTTCTCTCTCAAACATTGTGTCTCGGTGCCTCGCTTGGTATCCCCCTCGATATGTAGACTTCTCGCGCGCGCACAACTGTAGTGACGATGACGCTGAACCCAGTGTGCCTTGTTTTTACCGGCCTCACATGATAGTTTTCACCCTGTTTTTTGTTAATTAACAAGGCAACCTTTTCTTTGTTACTATACTAGTGAATCTGAAATCATTCGGGGCAGACATAAAACATATCACTTCAACCCAATTATCGCAGCAACTACTTTAAAAGAAATTAGCTAGCTGTCCGTGCGTTGCATGGAACATCAAGATGCATTTGTATGAGTAGTTTATCTTGTGAGAGAAAAGGATGAACGAGGGAAGGCCTTATTTGCGAACGTGGAGACATGTGTGGGTATAATTTTGCAAAATTGCCATAGTTTCTTTCCTATTCGTTATATATAAATCCGACGACCTATATTGCAGGATGGCACGCACACCATCATCACCAACTCTGTTTTCTACTCCCTTCATCTGAAAATACTTGTCATCAAAATGGATAAAAATAGATGTATCTAAAACTAAAATACGTCTAGATACATTTCCTTTTATCCATTTTGATGACAAGTATTTCCGGACGGAGGGAGTATTTGTCTTTTTAGAGATTTCAACAAGTGACTATGACCGGACCTTACCAACATACTCAAAAAAGTAGTCCATAATTTTGATGTTACCCTCTTTTCTTGGCGGTGCAGTGCCATTTGGATACCTCATAAATAAATCAAGGACAAATCTGACCCCTTCCTGAAAAGACATATGTAGCAAAATGAGTGAATCTACACTCTAAAATATGTCTACATACACATCCGTATGTGGTAGTCCATTTGAAATCTGAAAAAGACAAATATTTAGGAACAAATGGAGTATATATAAGAGTAGACATGGAGATATATCTCCAGCATGGTCTACAACAAAAATGTGCTGGGCTGGTTAGCGCTGGATGCTCGCAAAGCGATGACATGAGTTCGAATTCTGTCTTTTAACTTTAGATTTGTATATTATATATTACTCTACTTATTTACTCCCTTCGTTCCTAAATAATTGTGTTTCTAAAAATTTCAACAAGTGACTACATACGGAACAAAATGAGTGAATCTACACTCTAAAATATGTCTATATACATCTGTATGTAGTAGTCCATTTGAAATCTCTAAAAAGACAAATATTTAGGAACGGAGGGAGTAATATATACTTCTTTCGCTACTGTACTGACAGTGAAACCTACAGAGTACTTAGAATATTAAGGATGGACTTGTTTCTTTTTAACTTTCTGTACGAATCTGTAGCCACCCTGCAAGTCACGTGTACACTGTACATGCAATTAACTTTTTATAGAGGGACAATCATACAGGCAATTAACTCAAATGGATTGGATGTCACTCTATTATTTCCAGCATAAAGAGCATCTCCAACGGCAGCCGGCAAATTTCCTACCGCTTCCTTCCGCGGAGGACGACATCAAACGCCAGCGGCATACATGTTTACAACTCGAACCAACTAGATGAAATTCATGCAAACACGGACTGATTTCATATAAGCATGAAGGATTTCGTATAAAAAAGCCGGATCTTCATATAAACATGATGGATTTCATTACATTTACATGAACTAAGAGGTGCCAATCCGGCTCTCTTGTATAATTAATACTCCCTCCGTCCGGAAATACTTGTCCTAGAAATGGATATATCTAGACTTATTTTAGTTCTAAATGGCCGCCCGCGGATCCCTTTGTCTTCCTCATGTCCGTCAGACACTTGCGGGGTCGACGAAGGTCCTCGGAAGAGACGAAGCAGCAAAGAAACCACCTGAATCCGCGGTCGTCACCTCGGCGGTGGCCTTCATGGGTCCCAAGTGGCGGAGGCCTCCCGTGTTCTACTTCTCCTTGATGATGCGGCGAACAGGGAGAAGCTGGCCACCGACTGGTCGCTCTCCACGCACCCGACTTCTGTCTCTGCCTGCATGGCGCTACCGCAGGCTCGGGAGGCGCGCCCATAGACACGGGAGGCACGGCCACCGCAGACACTGGTGGCGCGGTACGACGCGGCAGCGACGACGCTCGTACCGGCGTGCTCGCCGCCGTGCCGGCGTGGAGCAACTCACCGCTCCTCATCGAGCTGAACTGGAGCGGCGAGTTGCTGAACCACGCGCCTGCTTGGGGCGGTAACTGGCTCCGTCGGGCCAAGCGAGGTTGGTGAAGCACCGAGCGGCCTCGCCCGTATCCGAAGGGCTCGATGGGCCACCCAGCCGGGTAATATGCCGGAGAACGGCTCATCGGAAGCCATCAGAAGGGTGGAGAAAATGGTGAAGGAGGAGATGGGGGAGCGGCGGAGGGGTGCGATTCTTGCCCGCTGTCTATCTGGCCTCGTGTAAATAGAGGGCGGACGGTAGGAGCTTGGCCGGCGTCTGGCCTTGTTTAAACTGAGGGCGGACGGGAGGAGCTCGGCTGGTGTTGCGTTTAATTCCGGCCCGCTCATGAACGGACGTGTGGCCGGAGTAGGATTCTCGGTTTGCATGCAGGTTTAACGGAGATGTTTAATGGAGGCGCCGGGCGTGCAGCGGGCGGTGCAGTACTATTTGATTTGATAGCATTAATGAGCCGTCAAATCACAAAGGCCCTCGCCTCTCGTGAAACCAACCGATCTAGACTGCCCCCCGCGCCCTCTAGCCTTTTAAAAAATGTATATACTCCACTTTTGTACAGTAGTAGTATCGATGGATTGCGCCATGGAGCAAAACTTGAAATTAAAAAAAAGGTGGTACATATAGAGAGCGCTCGTGAACTATGTGTCATACATGGCAATATATAAAGTACTACATGATACTTATATGATACATGGCGTAGGAGTACTAAGTATTATTAATACTATAGTTTTGCTAGAACTCATCTAGATGAGATATAATTTGGTATCATTCATCTTTTATAGCCATTGGATGTGATGCTATAAGATGCGTGTGTGCTGACGTGGGTTGTATTTGTTCTTGTGCAACGAACTGACCACTGCATGTCATGTTTGATAGTCTCAAGTCATTGAAAGCATACAAGCCCCACATCTCTTCTTGGTTGATTCCTCTATTTATGTCAAAAAATAAGAAACAACATGAGAGTTAATGCACCACGCCTATGTGTTAGACTAGCCACAATGGTGAGTAACATACACTACTCCCTCCGTCTAGGTGTGTAAGTCATCTTACGAAAACCAAATAATCCCAATACACTTAGGCGCGGTGCATTAAATTCTACATCGTTTCTTGTAAAGCTAGACTATGTTACTACCTTCATAGTAGTAACATAAGTGTGGTAACATGCAAAGCTTCATTTATTAGGTTATAGACTCATATTGCATTGGGACATGTGATGTTACAGTAACTAGCTAAGTTATTAGGCTACTCGTAATGGCGACTATCATATACTAGTATCATGCATATGATACTAGTGTATGATACTACATCTATAGTGCATGGTATCATAAGTTAGTATCATAGCTAACTTCATTTATTGCCATGCAAGACACATAGTAGCACACCATTTAATATAATACGGTATCATGGTAGGCAACCTAGGTATACAAAAACACATAGTAGCACACGGTTTAATACAAAAATTATAGCGTTTGAACTAGGCAATCTAGGTATATATAATTTTTGTGTTATATAATTTATATTAGGGTAATAAAATTGGCAACCTAGGTATACGCGTAGGACTTGTAAACTGAAATGGAGGTAGTACTATTAAGACCAGCCTTATAACTACCTCTCTCCTCATTAAATCACTGCCACATAAGAAAATTTGCTGAGTTGGACTCGATGTTACTGCTAAAGTTATTCCCACGGTGGCTAGTCTTACTACTATTTGGTTTTTGTAAGATGACTTATAATACTCACCTAGACGGAGGGAGTATTTGATTTGACAGTGGGGGGGCAGTTCCCGATACGCCTTTAATGCAGACGAAGGAGGGAGTAGCGGTTCCCAATATGTTGAACAACCAATGCATCCTCCTTAAATTAATGCATGGGGGAAGTAATGGGAGGAGGTCCGGGAAAAGAGGCTGCATGATGTGAATGCAACGCAGTTTGCCCTCATTGCCCTCATATAAAGGCGCCCCTCCTCCATTCCAATGCATCTACCACATCGTACGCACCTAAGCATTTGCCTAAGCACCTACACTAAGCGCAAAAGAGCTCGCTCCAGACCCATGGCGGCGATGCGCGTGATCGGCCAGCGGCTGCGCCAGATGGTCCACGATGCCGGCCTGCGGCATGGCGCCAAGGATCGTCCCCAGACGGTGTTGGAGACCGGCTGGTGGATGGCCACCGTCGACACCAACTACAACTCTCAGTTGGACCAGATGATCGTTGCCACCAGCAACAAGTTCACCGTCCTTAAGAAGCTCGCGGACGACATCGTTGTACTCCTCCAGCCCGCGCGCCCGGGCTCCTCATTGCTTGCCACCCTAATCGGCCTCCATGGCCGGAACCTCTTTCAAGCACTGGTGGCCCTGCGACTGCCCGCCGACGCCATGAAGAATGTCCACCTGGAGGTCGCGCTCACCACGAGGCGCCTCGCCCTGCAACAATTCGTCGACCTACACATCCACATGTACGAGCAAATCGTGTACATAGGTATCTACAAGGCCAGTGAGGACGCTACGACGTTGGCCTTCCTAAACCGGCTGGAAGCCTTGGATGCCTTTGTTGAGAAGAACCTCGACCTCGCCACAAAAGCCGCCGCTCCTTAGCCGCCGGACGGTGGCCCGGTGCACTAAGTTGAGGAGGAGGAGGTCATACGTTCGTGGATCCATCTTTCTTCTTGCCTTCTGTAACCACCACTGCGATCGCATCATCGTGGCCTTAATTCTTATTGTGTTGTTGCATTCTCGTTCCAGGCAATGCCGACATGTGCGCTCCTGATACGTCTCCGTCGTATCTACTTTTCCAAACACTTTTGCCCTTGTTTTGGACTCTAACTTGTATGATTTGAATGGAACAAACCCGCATGACACTATTTTCAGCAGAATTGCCATGATGTTGTTTTATGTGCAGAAAACAAAAGTTCTCGAAATGACCTGAAACTCCACAGAATATCTTATAATAAATAATAAAAAATCTTCGCCAAAGATGAAGACCAGGGGGCCCACACCCTGTCCACGAGGGTGGGGGCGCGCCCCTCCCCCTGGGCGCGCCCCCCTACCTCGTGGGCCCCCTGGATGCCCTCCGACGCCAACTCCAACTCCATATATTGTCTTTCGGGGAGAAAAAAATCAAAGAGAAAGTTTCATCGCGTTTTACGATACGGAGCCTCCGCCAAGCCCTAATCTCTCTCGGGAGGGCTGATCTGGAGTCCGTTCGGGGCTCCGGAGAGGGGATTCATCACCATCGTCATCATCAACCATCCTCCATCACCAATTTCATGATGCTCACCGCCGTGCGTGAGTAATTCCATCGTAGGCTTGCTGGACGGTGATGGGTTGGATGAGATTTATCATGTAATCGAGTTAGTTTTATTAGGGTTTGGTCCCTAGTATCCACTATGTTCTGAGATTGATGTTGCTATGACTTTGCTATGCTTAATGCTTGTCACTAGGGCCCGAGTGCCATGATTTCATATCTGAACCTATTATGTTTTCATGAATATATGTGTGTTCTTGATCCTATCTTGCAAGTCTATATTCACCTACTATGTGTTATGATCCGGCAACCCCGAAGTGACAATAATCGGGACCACTCCCGGTGATAACCATAGTTTGAGGAGTTCATGTATTCACTATGTGCTAATGCTTTGTTCCGGTTCTCTATTAAAAGGAGGCTTTAATATCCCTTAGTTTCCAATAGGACCCCGCTGCCACGGGAGGGTAGGACAAAAGATGTCATGCAAGTTCTTTTCCATAAGCACGTATGACTATTTACGGAATACATGCCTACATTACATTGATGAACTGGAGCTAGTTCTGTGTCACCCTATGTTATGACTGTTACATGATGAACCGCATCCGGCATAATTATCCATCATTCATCCGGTGCCTACAAGTTTTCCATATACTGGTTCTCGCTTATTTACTTTTCCATTGCTACTGTTACAATCATTACAAAATACCAAAAACATTACTTTTGCTGTCTTTACTTTTGTTACCGTTACCACTACTATCATATTGCTTTGCTACTAAACACTTTGCTGCAGATACTAAGTTTCCAGGTGTGGTTGAATTGACAACTCAGCTGCTAATACTTGAGAATATTCTTTGTCTCCCCTTGTGTCGAATCAACAAATTTGGGTTGAATACTCTACCCTCGAAAACTGTTGCGATCCCCTATACTTGTGGGTTATCAGATCCCTTTGCTTAATTATATGCATCACTGTAACTAGTACTCCATCCGTCAATTTGTAAGTTGTGCTTACCTTTTCCATCAACTTCGTGCAACGCACAGGCATCTTGCTAGAAACACTAGAATATGTCTATATAATCCGTATGTGATAGTCCATTTGAAATCTCAAAAAAGACAAATATTTAGGTACGGAGGGAGTAATATATTAGGAGTATATCAAAACAATAGTGATTTCTTTCAAGTTTGTGAACAAATACTACTATTCTACTACTTTGGATCCGTCGCAACGCACAGGCACATTGCTATTAAAAGGAAAAGGCCTGCCACGTTTGCGTCGCACCCCCACACGCCCGAGAATCGGGAGTACAACACAGCCTGTCCGACACGACACATAGCTTAGGGAAGGCGTGTTGCCTACCTAGCAATTTCACTTTCATGTGGGACCGCCCGTTGAGCAAACCGACACCCCGCCCGCCGCCGGGTTGGAAAACAGAAACAAGGGGAAGATCTAGCTGTAGCATGGAAGCCAAGAAATTTTGTGTCAGACGGGGCTCGTTGATAGAGTAGGAGCATTCCGTATTAGTACCACTCCTACCAAGTTTGTACTCCGAATAATATTATATTACTAGTACTACCACTATACAACTAGTAGATACGTGCAAGGCACAACATCGTAGGAACAAAAAATGGGAAGATCTTGTTTTGGGCGATTTATCTTTTTTTCAATCAACGTAGTATGAATAATATGATGTGGGGGGCACCCATGAAGCTTATGTGGCTTGGTTGCATGGCTACGGAAGGTTATAGATAAATAAATACATAATGTGTTTAGAGTGCACTCCACTTAATAGATATACTTTGGATCCATTGCAACGGACCGGCACATCTATATCTATACCCCCTATATAGTGTGCGAAAAACTTTGAAACTTGGTCTTTGGATGAAGCCAATCCGACGGTACAAAGATGGCAAATCCGAGCACTACTGGCCATTGGATATCATCCACCAGATTCTGCCACATGTATAATCTAGAAGACTCTATGGTTGAACTTAATTCATGACTAACTTTGCCACAACTAAGCTCAGGCAAAGTTATTAATAAGTTCTTCAAAATGAGAGCCACAAGTTGGCAAGCCTAAGGGAATCTTGCCACATTTTTTGTGTGTATGTCATGTGGGCCCAGTCTGGCTTGCCTAAGGTGTGGCTTGAACAAAACACTCACCTAAGTTAATCAAACTTGCCTAACCTTACATTCCACCAAATTTTGCCACAAGTTGGCAAGCCTAAGGGAATCTTGCCACATTTTTTGTGTGTATGTCATGTGGGGCCAGTGTGGCTTGCCTAAGGTGTGGCTTGAACCAAACACTCACCTAAGTTAATCAAACTTGCCTAGCCTTACATGCCACCAAATTTTGCCACAAGTTGGCAAGCCTAAGGGAATCTTGCCACATTTTTTGTGTGTATGTCGTGTTGGGCCAGTGTGGCTTGAACCAAACACTCACCTAAGTTAATCAAACATGCCTAACCTTACATTCCACAAATTTTGCCACATGTTAGAATCCAGAAAACTGCACATGTAGAAGCATAATGCACAAACCACCAGAATCTCATGCGTGCAATGCACGTGTACCTTCCTACTAGTACTAGTAGTAGTAAGAAACTAATTCCAGTTTTGGCACGAGCTCGTACTGCAGGAGCACCACAAGGCCTGCCGCGGGAGTTACATTTTCCTCTTGGGGCCCACAGGACCAAACTTCAGTGGCTTAGTGCCCGGCCTATGAGTCAATGACATGTGGGCCTTAAATGCGGCTGGCCCATATGTCATTCTCATGGTGGTGGCGTGGTTCGCGACTCACTCGTTCGAGATGAACCGGCCGGTAGTGGCGTGGCCGTGGCCAGGGTACCACAGCTGGGCGTCGGGGCGTTACGAGGCGTAGATGGCCACACCGGCGGGTAGTACCTGTAGTACATAAGTACGCCAGCTGAGGATTGATGCCCGGGACGAAATGTGTCACAGCCGCTGGATGAAAATTTGATGGTGCGGTCGTACAGATCGGAGCACAGCAGCGGAGCAGGCAAACCGTGTCCAATCGGGTGTGTCTGTGGTAGAAAGTTGATGGTCGCCGCAATTCAGCTGGCCCGCATGTCATTCACACAAAGGCAGAGGAGCGGTGGGGCCGAGAGGGATGAGGGGCACGAACAATCCTACCATTATGTCACTGACATGTGGGACCCATAAGCATGGGTCCCACCTGTCAGCGAACGAAAGGCAGGGCAAGGCAGTGATAGCCACGTCAGAGGATCCATGTCCACGTCGGGGGACGTCGTGCTGTGGGTCGGAACGACGTCGTGGGAATCGCGTGTGGGTGTGGCAGTGGTAGAAACAAGAAACGTGATGGTCGCCGTGGTTCAACTTCCATGGACAAGCTGTCGTGTCTGCTGACACATGTATATCAAAACTAGAGTGTTTATATTTCAAGCACGTGAACAAGTATTATTCTACTAGTTTGGATCCATTGCAACGCACGGGCCAGCACATTGGTAGTAGTAGTGTCCATCTCTATCTCTAGAGGCCTTCCCTCGTTCATACTTTTCTCTCACAAGATAAACTACTCATACAAATGCATCTTGATGTTCCGTGGAACGCACGAGGATGTATCCTTGGGGGTCTCTCCAGCACGGCGTGGCCATAGTTGCAAGTTGACGCCCCTTGAGATGCCGAAGTCGAGGGGCACTCGGATTTCCTCCGATGATCAGGTAAGATGAGTTTGATAACATAGTAAATGCATTCTAAATACTACTTCTGTGTCCATTTCCTAATTCCCCCCGTGCCCACTATTTCACAGGCTAGGCTTCGTGCGAGTGGAGATTGGCTTGCATATGTACGGGAGGGTACCAACATCAATTTGCACAACATTTGCAACAGTGACACCGTTCCCGTAGAACCTTTGTCCAACATTGGGATCATCCATGCAACAGGCCACCGCATGAATTGGTACGATGGAACCACTGTGAGATTGAATAAAAGATAGCACGAAACTTGCACATGGCGGTCAAAGGCGTACCATGCTGTCTGTGGCCGATTTGTTGCCGTACAAGTAGGAAGACGCTGTGCTCCTTTCTAACCGCATCTTCGCTGTGACAAACCAGGGGACTTATTTTGTATGGGACACATCCTATGATATACTCCCTCTCTCCCAGTTTATTTGTTTTGAATCTTTTCGTTTTATATGTTTCAAATTCAAATTTAGAGCTCCCCATCACATGTTGAGATTACAATGTCCATTAAATTGTTGCGTGCATGTATAGTAAAGAAACAAATCTCGAGTTTGGCACGAGTTCGTGCTGCGGGAGCACCACAAGCCCTGGCACAAGAGTTACATTCCCTCTCAGGGACGTCGGGACTGAGCTTCAGTGCCTTACTACACCTACCTTTGAGTCAATAACATGTGGACCCGATAGGTGACCGGTCCACATGTAATGGTCCCGAAGGCAGAGGGGCAGTGGGGCCAAGAGGGGTGAGCCGCAGGTCGGGGGACGTGTGGTTTCATGGATTCGAGCGGCGTCGTGGGAATCGCGGGTGGCTGTGGTAGAAACTTGATGCTCGCCACATTTTAGGTGGCCCACATGTCATGCACACAAAGGCAGAGGGGCGGTGCGGCCGATAGGGGTGAGGCGCACGTCGGGGGGCGTGGTGCCGTGGGTTGGAGAGGCGTCGTGGGAATCGCGAGATGAAACGTGATGGTCACCGTAGTTGAACTTCCATGGACAAGCTGTCATGTCTACGGACACATGCACTGTATACTGATCACTGGAAGGAGTAGCAAAGAAAGCTATATATGCGGATAAATAATTCCTTATAGTCAAGCGGACCGACACTACTACTCTGTTCCAAAGACATGCGCACCATCGAAATAGTCCATCTATATCAATATACACCGAGAAGGAATAATTTTTTTACAAGAGAGGAAATAGTTCATCCATGCATAATGCCCTCCTGGTGGTGCAGCGCTTTCTTCTTCTTCTTCTTCTTCTTCTTCTTCTTCTTCTTCTTCTTCTTCTTCTTCTTCTTCTTCTTCTTCTTCTTCTTCTTCTTCTTCTTCTTCTTCTTCTTCTTCTTCTTCTTCTCATTCTCTGTGGGAGACGGCTTCGCAACAAGCTCTTTGGACCTTGCAGCTATCTCGAAACTCACACGGGCATCGAGGGCAGCATATTTTATCCGCTCGTATGTCAAGGGATAATTCTCCCATCCAGACGACCTTAATGCCATCGTCTCGTCACCCTTCTGAAGATTTGTACCGAGCACAAAATTTTCTACGTCGAATAGGGATGGTTTCTGTTTAGCACAATCTTCTATAGGAATTTTGATTCTGGTTTGTAGGTCAGCGATGCTTTTCAAATCAAGGTTGTACAGCTCTAGCTTCTGTTTGTCCCCTTCGATGGCTGCTAGAACTGGTAGAATGACTCAGGAACCTTTGTATCCTAAAGGCCACCCTAAGAGAATCGAGCAAGATTCTCAGAGAAATAATATTGATATGCCTAGTTCTTCTAAAAGGAAGAAAAAGGAAAATGATGGAACTGTGCAAACTTCTAGTGAACCTATTGCCGAACCACCTGATAATCCAAATGATATCTATACGTCTGATGCAGAAACACAATCTGGTAATGATCATGAACCTAGTAAAAACGTTAATGATGATGTTCATGATGATGCTCAACCTAGTAATGATAATGATGTAGAAGTTGAACCTGCTGTTGATCTTGATTACCCACAATCAAAGAATCAAGTTATGATAAAAGAGACTTCATTGCTAGGAAACATGGTAAAGAAAGGGAACCATGGGTTCAAAAACCCATGCCTTTTCCCCTGAAACCATCCAAGAAGAAGGATGATGAGGATTTTGAGCGCTTTGCTAAAATGATTAGACCTATCTTTTTGGGTATGCGATTAACTGATGTGCTCAAAACAAATCCTTATTCTAAGTATATGAAGGATATTATTACTAATAAAAGAAAGATACCTGAAGCTGAAATTTCCACCATGCTTGCTAATTATACTTTTAAGGGTGGAATACCAAAGAAACTTGGAGATGCCGGAGTACCTACTATACCATGCTCCATTAAGATAAATTATGTTAAAACTGCTTTATGTGATCTTGGAGCAGGTGTTAGTGTTATGCCTCTCTCTTTATATCGTAGACTTGACTTGAATAAGTTGACCCTACTGAAGTATCTTTGCAAATGGCTGATAAATCAACTGCTATACCTGTCGGTATTTGTGAGGATGTGCCTGTTGTGGTTGCAAATGTTACTATTTTAACGGACTTTGTTATTCTTAATATTCCTGAGGATGATAGTATGTCTATTATTCTTGGAAGACCTTTCCTTAATACTCCAGGGGCTGTTATTGATTGCGACAAAGGCAATGTCACTTTTCATGTTAATGGCAATGAGCACACGGTACACTTTCCGAGGAAACAACCTCAAGTTTACAATATCAACTCTATTGGAAAAATTCCATCGATTATGTTTGGAGGTTTTGAATTTCCTCTCCCTACTATCAAAAATAAGTATGATATACTCATTGTTGGGGATTTTCATATCCCTATTGAGGTAACTTAGTGCTATTCAAAATTTCTTCGGTTCCATGATTATCGGAATGACTTTGTTAACAAGACTTGATCAACCTTGTTAGTTGATTCTTTTTGATGAGCATGAGATGGATGAAACTAGAAGCACAACCTTCTGTACCCTCTTTATATTTTCTGTTATTTAGTAGAAATAAAGTAAAATAGTATTTTTTCTGTCTGTGTCCTGACTTATCCGCTCAATATAAAAATATCCCAAAAATAAAAGTCCTCAGAATGCCATGCCAATTTAATATGATTTTTTCGGGAATATTTGAGAATTTACTGTGCAAAATTCACCGCGGGGGGAGCTGCCACCGGGCCATGAGGGTGGAGGGCGCGCCCTACCCCCCTGGGCGCACCCCCCTACCTCGTGGGCCCATGGTGGCCCTCCTCCAGTTATTCCTGCACCATCTTCTTCCTCTGTCTCACACAAACCCGAAAAACCAACTCAAGCACGAGTTCCAGCCCCCGTTGGTGTGATTTTCGATCTCCTTGCTCAAAGCACCTCTCGCAAAACTGCTTGGGGAGATTGTTCCTTGGTATGTGACTCCTCCATTGGTCCAATTAGTTTTTGTTCTAGTGCTTTATTCATTGCAAATTTGTGCTGCATAGGTGACCATGTTCTTGAGCTTGCATGTCAAATTTATATGGTTCCAAGTAGTTCCAATGCTTTATATAGGCTCTAGGCACTTGTAGGAGTTGTTGCTATCAATTTTATTGAAGTTGGTTCACTTTTATTTGAAGTCACTAAAAATTTCAGATTGTTTTAGAAATAATGAAAAGATTTTTGAGGGGCTCGTCGAGCCGAAGCTCTAAGGAGAAACAAAAGGAAGAAGAACAGAAGCCCAAATTTAACTTGCCTCGTATCGCGGAGGTTCGGCCGTGTGAATGGCCTTCCGATGACTTCTTGAGGAGAGCCGGGATTTATGAGGATTTCTATCTATTAATTGAGAACGCCAGCCTCGCCAACTTCCTCCGCGACCAACGTCATTACTATCTCTTACTCACAAATACTTTTGTGCAGAACTTCTACTTTTTCCCTAAGAAATCACCTCCAACAGTAGGGTTTCATTTATATGACGTTGTTAAAGAGATGCCATTAGCTGAATTTTGCGAGGTTTGCAAAATAGCCTTTGAGGGCACCTTAGATGAACCACATCGTAATGAAGTGGAAGCTTTTATTAACACTATCACGGTGGGAGAAACCAGGAAGGTTTCTGATGCAAGAATCACTACCATACATTTTCCTGTTTTACGATACATTGCCTTATTTGCTAGTCGTTGCCTGATAGGTCGCGGAAACTGTGGAAACCTTAGTATTCCTGATGTTATCATTTTATTCCATGGTTTATATCGAAGTAACTCTGTTAGTATGGGTGGAATTGTTGCTAGGCGGTTAAGTCTGAACCGTACTAAAGGCCCAATCTTTGGAGGTATTTATGCCTCACGCCTAGCTGATCATTTTGAAATACCTATTAGGCATGAGGAGGAAGAGGAAACATCGCTGCCTCGTGCTTATTTAGATTATAGGAGTATGCTAGCGCATGAATTTCTTGTTAAGAGTCGTGAAGGGGAACTCAAATATAAATTGTACTTTGATAAACATCACCCTGAGATTATTACTTTGCCTGCTCCCTCTTTGTTTAACTTATCTGCAGGTCCTCACATTGTTCCGTGGGCGGCCATTCAAGCCTATCAAAATGCTGCACCCACCCCGGAACCGGAACCACAAGATGAGCCTCCACGACTATCCGGTTCGGCAACCGGCACTAAAGAGTGGGGACTAAAGGCCCCCCGCCCTTTAGTACCGGTTCGTCATGAACCGGCGCTAAAGTGCCACCACGTGGCACGAGCCAAGCCCGGGTGCGTGTAGGGCTTTAGTACTGGTTGGTAACACCAACTGGTACTAAATGTTTGGTGGGTTTTGGTTTTATTTTTCATTAATTTTGTGTTTTCCATTTAATTCTTTTTTGTTTGCTGGTATTTTACGATACTACAAATTGTACACGTTATGCATATATAAATAGATTTTCTTGTACGTAGAACCGCATATATATATATATATATATATATATCATCGAATGTCTCACAACCAACACCATTAATTATTCACACATACACATGTATATACATATACAATTTCTCCTACATGTTGCCTTGGTGCCTTCGGAGCACGATGACAAGTGGTTCATGGGGGCAGTAGCGGGTAATAGTATTCTTCTTTGGGATCTATGACCTGGTCGAGCAAAAATCCCGCTATTTCCTCTTGAAGTGCTAGTATGCGCTCCGCTGGTAGGAGCTGCTCCCGCACCTCTCTGAACTGTTAAGAAGAGGATCAATATGCATGTGTATTAGTTGTGTGACTAGATATCGATAATGGTGTGAATAGTGTTCTGACAAACGTACACAGTCCTGTCTTTGAGATCTGCTCCTTTCGGACGCCATCATGCGAATGTTCTCGCAAACATAGAATGCACACAGATCATTCCCCGGTGCCTGCTTCAGGGCCTTTACGAGAATTGAATTGAATCAGATAATGATTAATCAAGCATGATAATTAATTAATGGTATTGAAACAAGAATTAAAGAGATGGTAGCTAGCTAGCTAGCTAGTACTACTTAATTAATTACCTTTGGTCGATACCAAAACAGCTTTTTTGCCCATTTGCCTGGAGTCACCTTGATGAACTTTGCCCAAACCCTGCCCGCCGGCAAAGAAAATTAATAAAGGGGTTATTAAATAGTTCATATCAGGAAATGACGAACAAAATAGGTCGAGATATAGTTAATAATGATTGAAATTACCTGTTGACTATCCCCTTCATGATGGTGTAGTCTTTTTTTTTCTTTCAGTAGTGAGTCCAGTACTTCAACTGTTCCTTTGTCAACTTTAATGTCTAACAAGATCCAGTGGAAACTGCATGCGCACACGTTTGCATGTCTTAATTAAGCGGGCATGTGCATAACACTAATCAACTACCGTAAACTCTATAAACTTAATTATTAACATCTAACTAGCTAGTAAGCAATGAATTTGTAGTACAAGACAGTGTGACTCACAGGAAGTTGTAAGGAAGTAGTATATCGTTAGTGGTATTGAGGCGCTTGAAGAACTCCAGCATGCTTTCCTCTAAACAATCTCGATAAGTTAGAAGATTCCATATGTACTCATTAATGGTATTTGGGTCAACGAACCCAATGCCATAGCGTCCAGATTTTTTCATTTCATACATCTTCATCCTGCATATAATACCACAAAAAAGAATATATAGTGAGGATAATTACATGTAATGATTGATCAAAATGATCACTACAGCTAGCTTGAGACTTAAATTACAGAAAGAAATCACTTACAGACAATAGCAACTGACGATAGATTTGTCGAGTGCGTCCTGATTGTATAACTGATATAGTTCTAAATACTCAACGGACAGAGCTTTCTCATGGAAGTAATGCTCCTCCTTGACATTCACCATGAGGGACTCTCGATTGGAAATCTTGGTAATGTTCATGTACCATTGATGCAATTCATACATTCTCGTTGGGAGGTTCTTGACCTTGTCTGGCTCGACCAAAGGTTGGCCCCGGACATATTTCTGTTTTATTTCCGATTCTCTAAGCGGAGACATGGGCTCGATTTCGAGGAGTTGTCCAACAGAGAACTTGAGCATTTCAGCCTGCATTATATGCTCCTCCGTTATTACCACATCGCCCAGCTGGGGAACGTTAACGGTTTGCCCACAATAATGTTGGGCGCGCGTACTCCTCTCATGTGTTGTTGGCACAAAAAGCGGGGGGGGGGGGTCGATTGCGCCGCCTGTTCTCCCAGCTGGGGAACAGTTTTCCCACATTTTTTGCCCGCTGCTTGTTGGCTCAAGCTCGAGCTCGTTTCCTTCTGTAGTCGTGCTCGATGTGACTTCCTGATTTGGCGCTCATAGTCTGAGTCAACAGGCTTGGGAGCTGGTGCTCTAGCCATACTAATGAAGTGGTCAATCTTTTCCTCTGGCACTTTCTCCCTTGGCGGCGGTGCCGGTTTCGGTGCAAAATGGGCGTCCACTTGGGCCTGCACTATGGCTGTGTTTTGCTCCTCGGTCATGTTGTAAGGCCTCTTAGGAAGAGGAGCGAGGCTTGGACCATATTTATATCGCTTGTCTCCGCCTGTACTTCCTGAACTACCTCGACTCGTACCGCTATGCACCATAGCTGCGACGTGTCTCTTCTGCGATTGCTGAGAGGGAGGAGACGGCTGACGTGGCTGAGTTGGAGCAGGAGGAGTGGCCTGACGCTGTGCCAGACTTGAAGCAGGAGGTGTGGCCTGACATGGTGTCGGACTTGAAACTGGAGGAGTGGCCTGACATTGTGCCGGACTTGAAGCAGGAGTCTGCTCACGCGTTCGGGGACTTGGAGGAGGTGGCTGACTTCGAGGAGGAGTCGGCTCACGCGTTCGTGGACTTGGAGGAGCAGGAGTTTGCTGACTCGATGGCGGACTTCGAGGAGGAGTTGGCAGACGACGCGGAGTCGGTGGACTTCGAAAGATGATGCAATCCTTTCTCCATAGGATGATACGACGTATGGCCTCTCCCAGTGTGCGCTCCTCTTCACCTCCAGGAATGTCAAGCTGTAGCCCCGAATATGGGTCCACCACTTCATCAACCAAGACACGATCATAGCCCTCTGGAATCGGGATGCAATGGAAGGTTGCTTCGGGAGTAATTGTAAAAGCAACGTCGTCTGCCACTTTCATGGATATGTTCTTCATTTTGGAGTGTAGCTCACAGTTAGTGTTCTCTACCATGTCATCCACAGGGTATGTATCCAGCAGTGTGTCGCCCGAGGTAGAACCAACGCTGCTTCTCGGCATGGATGGGACGGTGCTATCCAATGCTGGACGATCATCCGCTGCTGAGACCCCCTTTCCTGGCTAAGTGAGTCGATCTGCTGTTGTTGCTACTGGAATTTGAGTGCCAAGTCCGTGTGCCTTGCTTCAAGGCCTTGAAGGCATTCTGCGTCCTACTTCCTCTGCTCCTCCTCCAGCTTCCTCTTCTTCTCCTCCTCCATCTTCTTTCTTGCACGGGCCATGTAGTCGTCGTTCCATTCTGAAAATCCCTTATACCAGGGAATAACGCCCTTGCCTCGTGTTCTTCCTAGGTGTTCAGGATTTCCCAGGGCGCACGTAAGCTCGTCGTTCTCTCTGTTGGGCGTGAACACCCCCGTTCGAGCTTCTTCTATTGCGTCAAGTATCTTTTGTTCGGCTCCTTTTAGACTTGCCTTCTATGAAAGCAAGCATGTCTTCGGGTCCAACGCCCCCCCCTCCCCGCATGCGCATAGAACCAAGTTCTGCACCTGGGGGGCAGCTCCTAGTAACCGAGTGACCCCTGCATCCTCCATCTCTTGCTCAGACTTATCCCACTTAGGCATTCCCACCACGTAGCCACCTGGACCCAGCCTATGGAACTGCGTCTTTTTTGCGACAATGGCCTTGTTTTTATCGACCGTTCCTTAGATAATTCTGATTCCTTGAATTTCACAAAATCGGCCCAGTGTTCTCTTTGCTTCTCAAGTGTTCCCGTGAATTCCGGAGTCTTCCTTTCTGCAGCGAGGTAGTTGGCCCATACAGTTTTCTTGTGAGTGTTGAATGCAATTGCCATCTTCTTAAGAGCAGCGCCCTTGACTTTCTCCACATCTGCTTCAGTGAAATAATCTGGTAGGGTGAAATGTTCCATTAGAGATTCCCAAAGGTTTTTTTTTGCTCTGTCGTCGACCCAAGTAACACCTGGATGTTTAGTTTTTGGCTCTTTCCATTCTTGAATGGAGATCGGGAGTTGGTCCTTCATAAGAACTCCGCACTGACGAGTCCACTTGTTCGCAATGTTCTTAGGCATGAGGGGTTCGCCACTAGGTTTGACGGAGTCGATGTTGTACTTTACACCCTCCTTCAACTTTCTGCCTGGGCCTCGCTTTGTCCCGATGTCTGTAGAAGCAGATTTGCTTGATCCGGAGGGCTGAAAGAAGAAAGATCGATTCGTTAATATATCTTCAAATAAAAAAACATGTGATGATCACCAGATGCCTGCTTATATAAATATACCTCGCTGGTAGTCTTTGTTATTTGAAGATCAGCATTGTCTGTGTCATCATCATAAACATTGTCTGTGTCATCATAATCACAATCATAGTTCATGACTTCATCAGCTCGGTCGTCGAGATCGAATATCTTTTCATCACCCTCTCCGGTATTGTTTAGATATTGGGAGCCGTCATCCGCTTCATTAAGATCATCTAGCCTGCGAGGGTTGCGTATGATGTTGAACAATTCCTCTTCTCTCTCTGCCGGTATTGTCCGACATAGCTTTTAATTAGCTAATACCAAAGAAATATAAAACAATTTAGTATTCAAATTGAAATGCATGGATGCAATCAATAAGGAAAAACTGAATCATATAGTACATAATATATAATCTCAAATACATCATCGTCTCGAATAATATATATAATCTTGAATACATCGTCTCGAATATTATATATCGAATACATCACTGGTACCTAATAAAGATCGAGTATTACAGAAGAATCTAGGCCACTCGCGGTTCCTGGGGCGTGGGCGGTGGACACCCAAAGAGAAGGAACCATCAAAAGATCATATCCCCGGTCATCTGCCCAAAGAACCTGCCAAGTATTGGAGAACCTGACGTCCATAGCAGCCATGTAGCAATGGATGTGCTCGTCCTCCTCCCTGACACGGCGACACACCACCTCCGGCGGGGTCGGCTCCCTCTGCACCGAATGTGGCCCACGCGAACGCCACCAAAGGAGATCATGGTTGACGACGAGACCCGAGGCCGGGTTCCTCACCAAGCGGCGCGCCTCTCCAGGTAGCACCTCCCAGTGCCAGCCCGGCGGAGCCCAGTCCCGGACACGGGTCCTCTGAAGCAGGACGTCATCACAAACGGGTCGACGGCGAGGATGCGGGCCGGGCATATCGTCGAGAACAAATACTATATGCCCGCAAAAAGTAACATTTTTTAAATGATTGGATTGTGATAACTAAAATTCTATATGTAAATTCTAACAATTTGACATTAATCTAATTCATCTAACTAAAACTAATTCTAAAATTTCTAACTAAAAAACAGAAAAATTGCTAACATTTCTATAAATATTTGTATAACTAAAAAACAGGAAAAATTTATAACATTTCTATATAACTAACTTTCTAATATTTCTATAACTAAAAAACAGAAAATTTTCTAACATTTCTATAGATATTTCTATAACTAAAAAATAGAAAAAATTCTATAACTAAAATTTATAACAAAAAAACTAATGTGTGTGTGTGTGTGGACACATGGCGGCTGGGGCATGAGCTCACCGGCGAGGCAACAACGGGGCGACGGGACAGGGCGGCGACGACGATGGGGCGGGGCGGCGACAGTGCGGGGCGCGGCGACAGGGACGCCCGGGGCGACAACGGCGACAGGGGCGGCGACGAGGGGCGGGGACGGCCGGGGCGGCGACGCGTCGGGTGCGGCGACGGCGTCGATCGGGGCAGGCGGTGTGTCGTCGACGGAGAGGAAAACAGAGGGGAACTGAATTGTTTTCAAGTGTTGTATATATAGGATGGACCTTTAGTACTGGTTGGAGCCACCAACCGGTACTAAAGGTCTGTTTTGGCCAGGCCAAGCGGCGGGAAGCGCCCACCCTTTAGTACCGGGTGGTGGCTACAACCGGTACTAAAGCCCCCCCCCCCCCTTTAGTACCGATTGGAGCCACGACCCGGTACTAAATGGGGTGCGCTGGCTCCAGGCGGTGCGCAAGTTTAGTCCCACCTTGCTAGCCGAGGGCGTCCGCACTGGTTTATAAGCCCCAGTGTGGTAGCTCTCTCGAGCTCCTCTCCAAAGCAGGCCTACTGGGCCTACCTGTTCTCTGCTGCCCAGTGGGCCCACTAGGCCTTTTCGGGCCTACATCCTGGCCCAACAAAACTGGTGTTTCTAGTTGTATGCAGGCCGCTCTCGCCTGGTAGGCGGGCTTTTTTATTTTCTTAATTTTTTTTGCTTTATTTATTTTTGTTTTATTAATTTTTGAGTCGTTTTTGATGTATTTAGAGTTTCTTTGTGAATATTTTTGCTTTAGGTATAAAAAATTACAAACTTTCTGTTAGTGCCGGTAGTTTTCAAAGTTTAAATTTTGAATTATTTGAAATTTGTGTGAATCACTAGTTTGTGAATAACTTAACTTTGAAAATAGATTTTTTTAGTGATTCTTTTTTCTTATGTTTAATATTAGTGTGTTTTATCATTATATTCAATTTGGTAATGCTTAGGTTATTTAGAAAATGAAATGCCTTTGTAACAGATGAGTTTTCGTCCGAAACCCTGATACTTCGAAAGAGATTGTCCATTTTGTACACGAAGTGCATCCAGTTTTTGCGTAACCCTCTACACTTTTTTGCACATGCTATGTGGGTGAAATTATGATACCATGCCAACTTTCAACCTTTTCTGAGTTCATTTGAAATGATTTTCAATTTTAGGGTCATTTAGGTGAAAAAATCAGTAAATGCATGAAAGAATTTGTTTGCACATAAAATTTCTTCGCGTTTCAAATGCCAAAACACATAACTACCCTAACTATTACAGAGATTCCCTCCTGGGTGTGAAACACAGAAGAAAGTGATGATAGTGAAGCCGATCACATCCCAGATCTTTGGGTGTGAAACTTTTTCTTCGCGTGTGTCCCTTTGCGCCGTAGCCATGGAAAATCTTCATCATTTAACTGGATGCTCGGGTCAATATTCACTGTGAATGGAGCAATTTCATCAAACTTTTCATAATCTTCTGACATGTCTGTCTTGTCATCCACTCCCATGATGTTTCTTTTCTCTGAAAGAACTATGTGGCGCTTTGACTCGTCGTATGATCCATTCGCTTCCTTATATTTTCTTTTTCTCGGCCTGGTAGACATGTCTTTCACATAAAAACCTGCGCCACATCATTGGCTAGGACGAATGGTTCGTCTGCACACGCAAGATTGTTGAGATCCACTGTTGTCATTCCGTACTGCGGGTCTTCCGTTACCCCGCCTCGTGTCATATTGACCCATTTGCACCGAAACAAAGGGACTTTCAAACCACCTCCATAGTTAAGTTCCCATATGTCCTCTATGTAACCATAATATGTTTCCTTTCCCGTGTTGGTTGTTGCATCAAAGCGGACACCACTGTTTTGGTTGGTGCTCTTCTTATCTTCGGCGATCATGTAAAATGTATTCCCATTTATCTAGTACCCTTTGAAAGTCATTATATTCGAAGATGGTAACTGGGACAGCGAGTACAGGTCATCTTCAATATCGCCATCATGCATGGCACGTTTCTGCAACCAACCGGCGAAAGTCCTCGTTTGTTCACGTGTAATCCAGTCGTCAGACTTCTCCGGGTGTTTGGAGTGTAGAAAATTCTTGTGTTCCTCCATATACGGAGCCACCAAGGCGGAATTCTGTAGAACTGTGTAGTGTGCTTCAGTGAGAGAATGCCCGTCCATACATATTATTTGATCCCCTCCTAGCGTGCCTTTTCCATCTAGTCTGCCCTTATGCCGCGATTCAGGAACACCAATCGGCTTAAGGTCAGGAATAAAGTCAATACAAAACTCAATGACCTCCTCATTTTCATGGCCCTTCGAGATGCTTCCTTCTAGCCAAGCACGCTTATGAACATATTTCTTCAAGACTCCCATGAACCTCTCAAAGGGGAACATATTGTGTAGAAATACAGGACCCAAAACATTAATCTCTTCGCAAAGGTGAACTAGGACGTGCGTCATGATGTTGAAGAAGGATGGTGGGAACACCAACTCGAAACTGACAAGACATTGCACCAAATCATTCTGTAACCTAGGTATGATTCTGGATCGATTACCTTCTAAGAGATTGCATTGAGGAATGCACATAGCTTCACAATGGCTAATCGAACGTTTTCCGATAGAAGCCCCCTCAATGCAACTAGAAGCAGTTGCGTCATAATCACGTGGTAGTCATGATACTTTAGGTTCTGGAACTTTTTCTCTGCCATATTTATTATTCCCTTTTTATTCGACGAGAAGCTAGACGGTACCTTCATGCTGAGCAGGCATTCAAAGAAGATTTCCTTCTCTTCTTTGGTAAGAGCGTAGCTGGCCTGACCCTGATGTATGCCGTCTTTTCCGTGCATATGTTGCTGGCCCTCCCATGCCTCTGGTGTATCTTTTGTCTTCCCATACACGCCCAAGAAGCCAAGCAGGGTCACGCAAAGATTCTTCATCACGTGCATCACGTCGATTGCAGAGCGGACCTCTAGGTCTTCCCAATATGGCAGGTCCCAAAATATAGATTTCTTCTTCCACATGGGCGCACGTCCGTCAGTGTCGTCCTTCGGAACAGGTTGTCCGCCAGGACCCTTTCCAAAGACTACCTTCAAATCCTTGACCATATCATGTACATCAGCACCAGTACGGTGGCGAGGCTTTGTCCGGTGATCCGCCTCACCTTTGAAATGCTTGCCTTTCTTTTTTACGGGATGCCTGCTCGGAAGAAATCGACGATGTCCCAGGTACACAATCTTCCTACAACTATCCAAATATATACTGTTGGTATCATCCAAATAGTGCGTGCATCCGCGGTATCCCTTGTTTGTCTGTCCTGAAAGGTTACTGAGAGCAGGCCAATCATTGATGGTCACGAACAGCAATGCCTTTAGGTCAAATTCTTCCTGTTCATGCTCATCCCACGCACGTACACCTGTTCCATTCTACAGCTATAATAGTTCTTAAACTAATGGCCTTAGGTACACATCAATGTCCTTGCCGGGTTGCTTAGGGCCTTGGATGAGCACTGGCATCATAATGAACTTCCGCTTCATGCACAACCAAGGAGGAACGTTATACAAACATAGATTCACAGGCCAGGTGCTATGGTTGCTGCTCTGCTCCCCAAAAGGATTAATGCCATCTGCGCTTAGACCAAACCATACGTTCCTTCGGTCACCTGCAAACTCCTCCTTGTACTTTCTCTCGATTTTTCTCCACTGCGAACCGTCAGCGAGTACTCTTAACTTTTCGTCTTTCTTACGATCTTCTCCGTGCCACCGCATCGCCTTCGCATGCTCTTTGTTTTGGAACAAACGTTTCAACCGTGGTATTATAGGAGCATACCACATCACCTTGGCAGGAATCTTCTTCCTAGGGCGCTCGCCCTCGACATCACCAGGGTCATCGCGACTGATCTTATAACGCAATGCACCGCATACCGGGCAAGCGTTCAAATCCTCGTACTCACCACGATAGAGGATGCAGTCATTAGGGCATGCATGTATCTTCTGCACCTCTAACCCTAGAGGGCAGACAACCTTCTTTGCTTCATACGTACTCTCGGGAAATTCGTTGTCCTTTGGAAGCATATTCTTTATCATTACCAGCAACTTTCCAAATCCCTTGTCAGATACACCATTCTCTGCCTTGCACTGCAGCAATTCCAGTGTGGTGCCCAACTATTTTTGTCAGCTTCACAATTCAGGTACAATAATTTCTTGTGATCCTCTAACATGCGCTGCAACTTCTTCTTCTCCAAATCACTTGCGCAGTTTCTCTTTGCATCGGCAATGGCCCGACCTAGATCATCAGCGGGCTCATCTGATGCCTCTTCTTCAGCTTCTTCCCGCATTGCCGGCTCAGCTTCTGCCCCCATTATTGTATCATTGTATTCAGGGAACCCATGGCCAGGATAGCTGTCGTCGTCCTCTTCTTCTTCATTGTCTTCCATCATAACCCCTCTTTCTCCGTGCTTGGTCCAAACATTATAGTGGGGCATGAAACCAGACTCAAATAGGTGGACGTGAATGGTTCTTGACGTAGAGTAATTGTGACCATTCTTACAGCCAGCACATGGACAAGGCATAAAACCATCCGTCCGCTTGTTTGCCTCAGTGGCAAGCAGAAAAGTATGCATGCCATTAATGAACTCGGGAGAGCATCGGTCATCATACATCCATTGTCGGCTCATCTTCATTACACAACACCGAATAGACCAAATTAATACAAGTTCATACATAAAGTTCATATACAACACTTAATTAAATGCAACATACAAATAACTCTCTAGCTAAAGAATTTAAATGCAACAACAAATGCGATCAAGATCGCAACTAAGGTAACAATTGATCCAACAGCATAATGATACCAAGCCACACTATCAATGGCATATTTTCTAATCTTTCTAATCTTCAACCGCATTTTCACCATCTTGATCTTGTGATCATCGATGACATCAGCAACATGCAACTCCAATTCCATCTTCCCCCCCTCAATTCTTTTCAATTTTTCTTTCAAATACTCATTTTCTCTTTCAACTAAATTTAACCTCTCGACAATAGGGTCGGTTGGAATTTCCGGTTCACATACCTCCTAGATAAAAATATCTATGTCAACTTGATGGGCATAATTTGTCATAAACATGAAATGCAACAACTAGTTTTAAAAGAGAATATACCACATCCGAATCATAACAAGGACGAGGGCCGACGGGGGCGGATATCAAAACCATGGCACTGTGTATAACAAACAACGTACGGGTAAGATAATTATACGAGTAACTATATATCCAAATCACACAAACATCAATTTGGTAATGTAAAACATTCATGAACAAGAGCCTCACCACAAGGTGGTGCCGGCGACGGGACGGTGCGGGCGATCGACGGTGGTTACGATGGAGATTTAGAAGGCACTAAGTAAACCACACCTACATATGCAAACTAAGTGTTATTTTTGACCTCAAATTGCATATAAATGAAATACTAGCACATATAATTCCTCCCAAATTACTAAACTCACAAATTAATCACTATACAAAGCATTGCAAGAGCTAATCTAGCAATGAGAGATGAAAGGACAAAGTTGCTAACCTTTGTGATCATTTGAATGGATGGGGGCCTTCAATTCTTGACAAATTTTGGGCAAAATGTGTGATGAGCTCGAGGAAGAGAGGGGAAAAACAGAGGAGGAGAGGGGAAAGGGGAAGAACAGAGCGAGCTCGGGTGGACGAAGGGTTTATGTACGACGACCTTTAGTACCGGTTCGTGCCACGAACCGGTACTAAAGGTGCTGGAGGGGCCCCAGACTGACAACATCCTGCCACCACTCTCTTTAGCACCGGTTTGTGGCACGAACCGGTGCTAAAGGTTTACCATGAACCGGTACTAATGAGAGCGGCCGGCTAGCCGTTGGAACCGGCACTAATGGACACATTGGTGCCGGCTCAAAATCAAACCGGCACTAATGTGCTTCACATCTGACCCTTTTTCTACTAGTGCAAATATGCAACGTTGCTATTCTCTTTCCTTTTTTCTACTACAGAATAGTTCCCATGCATGGTGCGCATGAGCCTTATTTATGGTATTCAATTAGTGATTAATGCATTACTACACATACCTGTTGGTATAGCAAACATCTAAATGCAATCGAGTGGTGGAAAGGCAAGGAGCCTGCGCACCTAGGTGTCCCAAACAATACGATATCTTTATTACCGAGGACACGAAATTTCAAGGGAACGCATCAAAAAGCATCACGCAAAAAGGAAGTTCTTTCAAGGACTACCAAATAATGGACCGGTGTTCACTAAAACGGTTGTAAATTTGTCATACAAATCTGTTTCTAACACACAAGTACTCAAAATGCTAGCGACGAGCGTAAAAATCCAATAAATACTGCTTGCTTGCGCCAGGAGCCCCTGAGGACCCTCGAATTTGGCCTCTAAGCTGGACTTTTCCCCCTCGAATGTCAAAGAAAATCATCTGTCGTAGCTTTTCAGACAAGTTTCTGGCACCACTGACACTTCCTTTGGAAGGAACACTAGTAGAAAAGAGGGCTTTGGTCCACCCTAGGTTAGCCCATTAGTCCCGGTTCAATCTAGAACCGGGACTAATGGGGGCATTAGTCCCGGTTCGTGCACCCAGGGGCCACATGGGCCATTTGTCCCGATTCGTCTGGACCTTTAGTCCCGGTTGGTGCCACGAACCGGGACTAAAGGGTGCGATGCACATTAGTACCGGTTCGTGGCACCAACCGGGACTAAAGGTCTAACCTTTAGTCCCGGTTTGAGCCACCAACTGGGACTAATGGGGTTTGAGGCATTAGTACCGGTTCATGGCACGAACCGATACTAAAGGTCACATTTTCAAACTCCACCCCCCCCCTCCCCGCTGTGGATCGCCTTTTCAGTTTAAAAAAAATAAAAGAAAATGATGAAAATGTCAAAAAAATAAAAAATAAATAAGTTTCTCATGTGATATGTGGTCTAGTTGTTGGGAAAATTTGCAAATGTGAATTTCGACTTTATTTGCAAAATCTCTATAGAATTTAGTAAAATGGGCATAACTTTTGCATACTGACTCGGATGAAAAAGTTTTTTATATGAAAAATCATCTACTCGAAATCTCTGTTAAACATTTTCAAAATCCTCAAAAACCTAACAGAAAAAAGTTACGGGGCTTTTAAGATCTAGAGTGAAAAAAATCAAAAAAAATTCAAACTGTGGTCAAACAATGGTCAAACTAATTATTCTGGAATATTAATGTTACTAAATAATTATTTTAGTTATTTTAAATTTCGGTCAAATCTAGTCAAACTGTGGTCAAACAATGGTCAAACTAATTATTCAAGAAATATTAGTGTTACTAAATAATTATTGTTTTTTAAAACAATAGTTTCAAACTCAAACAGTGAAATGTATCACTTCATGCTCACGCAAAATTCCTGAGGGTTAATAGGATTGACATCTTACTATTGTCAGGAAAACAACAAGTGCAGACTTGGAAACGAGGAAGAATAGAACCCGGAAGTTAAGCGTGCTCAGGCTGGGGGAGTGGGAGGATGGGTGACTGTTCGGGAAGTTCGAGATTAGGAATGATGAGGGGTGATTAGAGATTAGAGGATAAATTGAGCAGTGATGAGGGGTGGTGATTAGAGATTAGATGTTAAAATAATTCAGAAATTTGAAAATAAAAAATATTTCAAAAAATATTTCAAAAAAAATCATAAAATTTTCTTTAGTCCCGGTTAGTGTTACCAACCGGGACTAAAGGTGGAGCTCCACGTGGCCGCGACCTTTAGTCCCGGTTCCAGTTTGAACCGGGACTAAAGGGGGGAGGCATTAGTAATGACCCTTTAGTCCCGGTTCAAGAACCGGGACTAAAGGCCCTTATGAACCGGACTAATGCCCCCTTTTCTATTAGTGGAAGTTCCAAAGATTATGGTGAGTACAAACATTAGTCTGCTTGGTAAGGACAAACGTTGGCAATCTCATTAGGTTGTAAATTAAAGAAAATCTAGTGAATACACACATTATTGTTCCTCGTTTCACTCTGTGGCATGCTATAAAATATGTGCCTGATATCCAAGAACAATTGAGTATTCTTGGGAGTGAGCAATACATATGAGGAACGAAAGGGGGAGAGACACCAGTGCGTTGTTTGGAGGCGGTCGTATAGGATCTTTTTCCGAAGAAATGTACATGGAAAAAGAGTCAGTCATCCTAATGCATGTATGCATGTAAATAGAGGAAAGAAAGTAAGTGTGGGCGTTCAGTACAAACAAAAAATTCGGTTTATGATGTTCGGTTTATTTTCAAATTCGGTTAGGGAAATTCAAAATAAAAAATTGCAACAAATAATAACTAACCAAAAAATCGTTTAACTCAGTAATTCGGCCCGGTTTTTGGTTTAAACCGAACAGACCATGCTGTGAGCAACTGTGTTACAAGTCACAGCGGCATCCTCTGATATAGCCGCATCTCACTACCTCTGCTCTTTACCCGGGTTAGATGGGACTAAAAGAGAGCATGTATCCAGACTCGGCTGGTGGCACACCCGCACGTGTGCTGATAGCTTTCATGCAGACTGTTGGCCCATGCTCCATGTTAGCTATGTATGGGCTTTGCCTCAAATAAAAAACCTACGCATGAGCTAGTGGGCTAGCATTACAACAACACATTGCCTATCTTAACGTATGGCAAAACTAAAGCGTCGATCGTCCAGCGCATACGGTGCGGCAGATCGGGAGTTCCACGCGATTTTAAAGTTTGGTTTCATTTCGCTAACCGAGACAAATATCAAGCCTACCGAACTTAGTTCGGTTATTACAACTAAAAAGCGAAATTATATATAGAAGTATAAAAAAACAAAAGTTCAAATTTTTTGTTTTCGGTTTCGGTTCGATGTTCGATCCCTCAGTTTTTATGCCCAAGCCTAAAAGAAAGGAGGTGTGTGGTACTTTTGCTTATGTGTCACACCATTACCAAATATTGTTGTCCTAAAATAAATATAGTTTATATTGAACTTTTATATTTTATAATGCTACATTTTAATGAGTATATATATTTCTATTTCTTAGTTGGCACTTGGCACAGCTAACACATAAAAATGATGAAAATTATCATTTGTACTGTTATTTGTATTTTAATATATATCATTGAAAAGTAGACTTAAATTGTGCGAAAATTAAGATTTATTTTGTTTCTTTACTTTTCCGATTATCTTGAAATTGGAATCTCTTAAATGAAGAATAAAATGAATAAAATTGCATGCCTTTTTTAATTTATATTTGACAATTGGATTCATAACATAGTGAATACGTGTATTTCTATGTATGTGTGCATGTGTATTTTAACATCCTTCTATATTTTTTTAGATATTTGTCAAAAAGTATGGAGTAACATATATCTTAATAGTGGTTCTAGTGTATTATTAGGTAAGAAAATTTATAAGAAGTTCTAGAGTATAAATTAAACTACTGCATGATGTTTTATCAAGAATGTATGTATGAATTTAGAGTACAAATTGAATTTAGTTTTTTTTCTAAATAATAGTGGTTCTAGTGTATTGTTAGAGTATGAATGAATTAAACTACTAGCATCATGTGAATTCGGTTCGTCCTTCTCGTCATGAGTGTTTGCGCGTGCCTTTGTGAAAAATGGGCATTGTGATTTAAGGTCATCATTTAATCATGTGTTTGTTTGATCGTTTCAGTGTTTAGTCACCATATCATTAAAGACAAATGCTTATATGGTACAATGAAATACTTTTTTATGTGAATCCATCGTATTTGCTTCAAATAATGCACTATATCACTTGACTGAACAAGTGCACGGTGTCTGCCATGCATGGATGGCGCCAATAGGGGCAGAGGGCGGATCCAAGGCAGGAGCGGGGGGGGGGGGGGGGGGGGGGCGGTGTCGACCTTGTCGAGAGGCAGTTGGGAACCTAGGAGGTGAGGCGGCTGCGTAAAAAAAATCATAGGTCTAAAAAAGCCTGGGCGACGTTGGGATCCGGTAGCAGATGAAGAGGGGAAATTGCGATAAAATAATTAGTTGCTTCGGGTGGGGTTTTCGGTTAGTTCGGACTGTTGGAGCGTGACATGGTAGATATCTGATCCCCCTTGGGGCCGGTCTACAGGATTTTAAATGTCCAAACATATCCGGTCCAATATAGACGTCCATGTTAGAGACCTAAAAATATCCAAACCTCTCTACTCCACCGTAATGCCAAAGAAGGAATTAGAGTAACTTTATTCATAAAAACACCAGGACCACCACTAGACGCTGACAAAGAACATAAAACTCCTAAAAATTGGAGGTCCGCCCACCTCTCAGAATCAAGATGATAGTCAGAGGCGAGGGACCTGTAGTGAATATAATCCTGACAATACTTAGAGGGGTGTGAATGTAGAGGCAATCTTTTCTATTGATTAGTGTGCGCTGGGAGGGAGTGCCACACTAGTAGAAAAGAGGGCTTTGGTCCACCCCGGGTTAGCCCATTAGTCCCGGTTCAGTCTAGGACCGGGACTAATGGGGGCATTAGTCCCGGTTCGTGCGCCCAGGGGCCACGTGGGCCATTTGTCCCGGTTCGTATGGACCTTTTAGTCCCGGTTGGTGCCACGAACCAGGACTAAAGGGTGCGATGCCCAGTAGTCCCGGTTCGTGCCACCAACCGGTACTAATGGGGTTTAAGGTATTAGTATCGGTTCATGGCACGAACCGGTACTAAAGGTCCCATTTTTAAACTCCACCCCCCCCCCCCCCCGGATCGCCTTTTCAGTTTTAAAAAAATAAAAGAAAATGATGAAAATGTCAAAAATATAAAAGAAAATAAGTTTCCCATGTGATATGTGGTCTAGTTGTTGGGAAAATTTACAAATATGAATTTCGACTTTATTTACAAAATCTCTCTAGAATTTAGTAAAATGGGCATTACTTTTGCATACTGACTCGGATGAAAAAGTTGTTTATATGAAAAATCATCTACTCGAAAAGTTACATTCAAATTTAACTGGGGGAACCTTGTTAAACATTTTTAGAATCCTCAAAAACCTAACAGAAAAAAGTTACGGGGCTTTTAAGATCTAGAGTGGAAAAAATCGAAAAAATTTCAAATTGTGGTCAAACAATGGTCAAACTAATTATTCTAGAATATTAGTGTTACTAAATAATTATTTCAGTTATTTTGAATTTTGGTCAAATCTGGTCAAACTGTGGTCAAACAATGATCAAACTAATTATTCAAGAAATATTAGTGTTACTAAATAATTATTGTTTTTTAAAACAATAGTTTCAAACTCAAACAGTGAAATGTGTCACTTCATGCTCACGCAAAATTTCTGAGGGTTAATAGGATTGACATATTACTATTGTTAGCAAAACAACACGTGCAGACTTGGAAACGAGGGAGAATAGAACCCGGAAGTTAAGCGTGCTCAGGCTGGGGGAGTGGGAGGATGGGTGACCGTTCGGGAAGTTAGATGATTAGGAATGATGAGGGGTGATTAGAGATTAGAGGATAAATTAAGCAGTGATGAGGGGTGGTGATTAGAGATTAGAGGTTAAAATAATTCAGAAATTTGAAAATAAAAAAAATTCAAAAAAAATCATAAAATTTCCTTTAGTCCCGGTTGGTGTTACGAACCGGGACTAATGCCCCCTTTTCTACTAGTGCCATAACAGACTGGTATAAATACTATTTGATAGTTGTATGCACGATTGACTATTCATGGTAATGGTAGTTGTTGTATTTAACCAGATTATGCTGCCGTTGAGTAACAACTGTATCGAATGCTTCGTGGTGGTTATCGTATCCTACGACTCGTCTGACTGATCTTATCTTCTTGGTGACCGGTTCATGGGCTCCGTCCATCGGGGGGGGGGGGGGGGGGGGGGAATTAGCCCTTGTGAAGATCTTCCTTGGTATATGACACCTCGGGCTGCCTATAGCTCCAATGGGCCTGGTGTGTAGCTCCTTGGCCAGTTGTCTTTTAGACTGTATTCTTGACTGGCATGGGCCTTTAGCTAGGCCATATGTGTATTTGGGTCTACCCCTTAGGTATAACCCCGTTTGTAGCCCCCAATTATGTCGATTTCTTGTTGCCGAAAAAGAATATACATCATCAGATGGAGTTCTAACCATTCGATGGGCCCAAAGAGCCACTGGTTGAGTAGCCGAGAGACCTGAGCAGACTCTTTCGATCATAGGAGTACCTCCTAGAGGTTAAGGACGAGCAATTCAGAAAAAACTTGGTGATACCCGTTTTTAAATCTCTTCAGGAGAGGATGGCTCGTGGCCTGACTATGGGCATATATCCAAATTCCGAGTGGCGATCTATGACGCATAGGCTTGAGTGGATCAAGTTTCCCGTGTCACTATCCTTTGTGTGGAACGCCGATCAGATACCTTTCTCGTGAACCAAGTTTGTGCAGCTATGCATTCAATTTTTCTTGGGAACCCGACGACTCGTGCCATGGGGGATGCCCTGGGTGCTCCTTGCTCTACACAGAACGAATATGTGATGAGTGTCACTTCACTCGGTTTTCATTGGGTGTTATGCACTCGGATTGTCATCGTGTTGAACGTGTTAGAAGGGAGAGAGAGATTAGGTGGAATAGTTGTTGTATTGCTTGAGCCTTGTGGGCATCTCTACTCCTAATGGAGCAGTTGGTAGTCTCGCTTCCAGGTTTTTTTTCGTCCCACCACTTTCGTCCGTTTTTTTCGTAGGTTAACCGTCGTAGATTTTTTTCGATGCTGGTTTCTTATTCATCGGTTTATTTACCCCTCAGCTCTTTCCTTGCAAATTAGCACTTTCCAAACATGCACGCAATCACGGATCTAAATTTACTAACTTATCCAAATCAACCGATACCTTCCATTATTGCAAATTTCTTTAGGAAACAAATAATAGATTTTAAGGAAACAAATAAAAGATTTTAAATACGCATCATACTTTACTAACAATCACTAAAAATCAAATCTAAATTAATTATCCTTACCTTAAATCACTCAATCACTTTAATTAGAAAACATTTTCTTTCCTAACTGCACTCTGCTTAGTGTGCACATAACAATCCGAAGTAATTAGAGTCACATGATTGAATCCATTTATTTAGAGCGACATGATTGAATTCATTTATTAACAATAATCCTCACCAAAAGTGCGTTTAGCAATTTTAGAGGGCGGACCAAAACTCTGCCATCCGCTCGCCCGCGTTTGTTTAGGTACAGGAAAAAATGGCATAATATATGGAAACAACACGACCGGGGCGGCGGCGCAATCTTCGGGGATAGGGGATCGGAGGAGAAGGATTGGCCTGGCAGCATGATCGGGGTGCTTCCCCGCGGCCGCGGCCGTCCTCCGCGATGCCACCTACCCGAAATCAACGCTGCTCCCTGCCGTCAACCGAGGCGGCGCCGCCTTCCCTCCTACCCACGGTCCGCTGCCGCGTGCAGCTACGGCGGGAGGAGTAGCGACGGGGCCGAGGTCCTTCATGCGTTCCGGGATGGAGGCCATGATATCGTCCAGGTCGTTGCTGCCTCCTACACTCAGGGTGTGTCGCCGAGATCAAGGCGAGCATGAGGAGCTGTGGCCACCACCATGGTCACCCCATCGCAGGGGATGGAGCACGCCGTCGGCCTACAGCTTGTGGAGATCACTGTTCCTCTTCAGGTCGCGTGGTGACCGGATCTTGCCGATGTGTCCCTCCCCGACGACCTCCTCTTTGCCCGGTTGGCCGACATGGATCTCGCCACTGCTGCCCTTAACTTCTCTGCCTCGAGCTCGACGGTCAGCCACCATGGATCCCCCAGCTGGAGGGTCACGTGAACCAGCCGTCCTCCCATGCTGCAGCGGCGAGAAGGTGACATGGCTCTCCGTACATGAAGAGTGGAGTTTAGTCAAGTACTTATATACTTGGCCTCTACTGCTGATCCATGTACATGGAGAAGAACAGACAACCGCTCATTCATGCTTCGTTCCACTCCTTTGCGCTACATTACTGGAGGTGACATTTTCCTATCTCTCTATGTTGTAACAAGCCTGCTGCCTGCATAGTTAATGGATTTTTTATTTAAATTTATCGCTGCTTAGTGCTTTGTTCCAATTGTTCACCCAAGATTCTTATATATAATCTGAGTGTATGTAGGCATACTTAGCTTTGCTATTCCATTTTTTCTGGCGCATAGAAATAAGAGTATTGTCCAGGTTAGGTATTCAATTGAGTATGGTATTTGGATTGCTATCAGAATATCTTTTCTATGCATGTGATTTCTCACATCTGGTTATAATATTTGTGAAGACGTGCATTGCACGTGCACTTGGAAGCGGGCCCGTGGCCCGCGCTGGACGGCGCCGACGCCGACCCGAGCCACCTCGTCCGCGTATTCTTGGAGCTGTGGCTGATCGATTTACATGAAATTAATTCCCCCAGTTCTGGTGACAAATATAATATACATAATCCATATTGTTATGCACTAGTGTGTATGTGTGAAATAGATTGATTATGGTCCCGTACCCAATAAGATGGATATGTGTGTGTGTTAGAGAGAGAGGGAGAGGGGGATAGAGAGTGAGGAAGAGGGAGGGAGAGTGTGTGTCTGTGTGTGTGAGGATTTGATGGTAAAAAAGATCGCCAATGTCGTAATATTAAACTCTTAAAGTTAATGTGGCCCCGTTGCAACGCACGGGTGGTCTTCTATTATATATAGGAACACAATGATCTACTTGGAGTACAAGACACATCAGAACAAATCCTAGTCTATCTCGTTTTTCCTAATAATCACGATACTTAACAGAACGCATAGATATTCTGACTCTGAACTGGCCTTGGCAGTCGAATCAGAGCGAACTCCTCGACCCGGCTGAACACTTCAGCCGACTGGAAGGAGAATCGTCCAAAGTCATCATTGCAATTCTTTTTGAGCTGTCACGTCAAAATCTTTGGCGTGTTGTTAGACTCCTTCCTTATTGGGTTGTGATAGCACACACCTTGGCTTCTGTGGTCCAACTAACGAGAAATCTGATAGTCTCTTTGCAGGTTAGTGGGTTTTACATGCTGATCGTATGGATTCCCACGCGCGTGATTGATGTTTTGCCTTCCCCTTATGAAATATTATATACTCGTAAACATTTTTTTAAGTCATCAACTCTTCATAAAATACATGAACATTTTTTTTGTAAATAACTTTTTTAGTTGAATGAACATTTTTTAAATGCATGAACACGTGTTTCTAACTATATGAACATTTTTCAAACCCATGAACACTTTTTAGAAAATACATGAGCACAGATTTCTAACTAGATAAACATTTTTCAAAAGGGTGGAAATCTTTTTAAAAAATTCATGAACATTTTACAAAATGCTCCAACATAGTTTTTAAATACCATGAACATATTTTCAGTAATGCGCACAACATCTTATTAGTTACAAACAATAACAAAATACAATTTTTTGGCATGGCCACAGATCGTCACAATTATTTTTATTGAAATCATAGTTATTTTTTCCGTGCAAAAATAGATTTTTTTTTGAAATATTCTGTATCAAGATGCAAAAGCTCCACCTAGTGGAAACTAGAACATGACACACACACAAGCTAATTTCTTAAAATAATACATTTTTAAAAATATTTTTCATAAATAATACACGGTTTAGATATATTGCACAAATAATACAGCTTCATCTCTTGGGAAAGACGACTGGAACTAATCGCCTTCCTTGTAGATGATTAGTGTCCAGTCGGCTCACAGCAGGCCGACTGGGCAGTCGGCTGAAGAAGCACCTCCAGTCGTCCTCCCTGAAGATGATTAGCTCCAATCGTCCTCCCTGAAGATGATTGAAATTAATCATCTTACCCGTGGCTAATTAGTTCGAGACGGATGCATGATAACCAAATTTATGAGCTAATGGAACTGTATTTCAGCCCATAATTGTATCTCAGCACCCTCGCTCGAGCCTGGCCGTGTTCCCGGGAACCCTTTCCCGCCAAACCTGCGTTTCCGGCCACGAAAGGGATTAACAGGACTGCTACTGAGTGGTTTGCCTCCTGAGTAGCAGTCCTGTTAATCCCCTTCTCTGTGGGAAAGATAGGTTTGGTGGGAAAGGGTTCCCGAGAACACGGTTATGACAAAGTATTGTGGAGGCTGGGCTCGAGCAAGGGTGCTGAGATACAATTATGGGCCGAAATACAGTTCCATTAGCTCATAAATTTGGTTATCATGCATCCGTCTGGACTAAATAGCCACGGGTAAAATGATTAGTTCCAATCATCTTCAGGAAGGATGACTGGAGCTAATCATCTTTAGGGAGGATGACTGGAGGTGCTTCTTCAGCCGACTGCCCAGTCGGCCTGCTGTGAGCCGACTGGACACTAATCATCTACAAGGAAGACGATTAGTTCCAGTCGTCTTTCCCTAAGACGAAGCCGTATTATTTGTGAAATATATCTAAACAGTGTATTATTTCTAAAAATTATTAAAAAAATGTACTCTCTCTGTCTCATAATGTAAGACGTTTTTTGACACTACACTGTCAAAAAAACGTCTTACATTATGGCGACCGCTAGGCGCCGGCGCATCGGCCGATCGTTTCGGCCGGTCGTACCCTAGCCGCCCGATCCACCCCTCCCAAGCCACTAGATTCTTATCCATCCAGGTCATCTTCTTCCCTGAGGCTTGCAAGAAAAGGACCCTCCACATCTCATCAGCCCCACGCGCTCTCCAGTGACCGTTCGCATCACCAGTCCCCACCCTCGCTGGCCGTCCCCATCGCCGGTCCCTGCCCTCGCCGGCCATCCTCGTCGCTGGTCCTCACCCTTGCCGTCCGTCCTCGTCGCTGCCTCAACCCATGTAACAGCTGCACCACTGGTTGCAGCTCTCGGCGGCGACAAGCGTAGCTTCGGTGGCGACGGCTGCAGCTCGCCGGCGTGCTTGTCGCTGCTCATGCCCGTCCAGTCGCAGCTCGTCGGTCACGAACCTCGCGGTTGCAACCTCTCGCTCACCCCCCTCCAGCAAAAAATCCAGCTTCGCTCCGGCAAAAAAAAATGCATCGCTATTTGATGCAGCAAACCATGACTGCAGATGTAGCTGGATGCGACACCGGTCGTAGCAAAATCCAGGGCCGATTGTAGCATGTAGCATGAAACCCACGACTTCCATCCTCGCCGAATGTTGCTTGGATTACTCGTGGGTTGAAGCTTTTTTCAACTACTATTGAAGCTTATCTATGAACGTTTGCAACTTTTTCCGTGGAGCAATGCCGATTGAAAACTTTGTACATATTTTGGTTGAAGCTTTTTTCATCTAAGGTTGGAGCTTTTTTGGTAACGGTTGCAGCTTTCTTTCACTTTGAAAGTGTTTGTACATTGAAAAGCTTCATCCATGTTCTCGAAAACCTGCAACCGGCAAGCGTGGTGACCGCGCACGGGGCGAGCGAGATATCATGGATTTGTGCTACATGCTACAGCCGGCATTGAAAATTGCTACCACCAGCGTGCCATACAGCTACAACCATAGTCGCATTTTGCTACATCGCACAACAATACATTTTTTTTTGCTGGAAGTGATGCAGCTCCACGGACAGTGGTTGCAGCTCCGCTGGATGAAGCAAAATCATATGCCGGTTCTAGCTCTGAATTTGACGGTTGTAGCAAAAAACATCGCTGGTGGAAGCTTTTGTGGTTTCCGATTGTAACAAAAACACATGACTTCAATGTTGCCGCCGCGAAAAGCACCCCAGCACTACTAGGGAAAACGCTATACACAAAGGTATAGCAATAGCGTTGGTCAAAACTCGGCGCTAGCACTACTTAGTAGTAGCGCTTGTTGCAAAACCGCGCTACAACCATTATTTTAGCAGTAGCGCGTCTTCACAGAAAAGCACTACTACTAAAATTCCCTCACTAGTGCCGGTAGGCTAGGGATAGTAGCAGCGGTTCTCCCAGAAGCACGCTACTGCTAAAAACATTGTAGCAGCGCGTTTCTGCTGTAGAGCGCTACTGCTATGTAAAAGAAAATAAATAGAAAAATAAGTAGAAAAGTAAATGAAAATGAAAGAAATAGAAAAAGGAGAAATGAAAAAAAGAAAATGTAAAGAAAACAAAAGAAAAAGAAAAAGAAAACAGAAATGGTTAGCTGTAGCTCGTTTCTCTGGAACACGCTATAGCTATCTTAGCTATAGCGCGTTTCCGCAAAACGCGCTACTGCTAGTTTGACTCAAATCCCGGCAACCCGGCCGGGCTCAAAATTTTGCTAAGTCCTCCCCCCCCCTCTCTACTCCCCCTGTCCCCCAACTGCTCCATCGCTGTCGTTGCCCTGCCGCCTTCGACCACACCGCCACCGCCCGAGGCCGCCTTCGACCACACCGCCGCCGCCCGCCGCCTTCGACCACACCTCCGCCGCCCGAGGCCGCCCCCTCGACCTCACAGCCGCCGCCCGAGGCCGTCGTCGACCTCACTGTCGCCTCCCTCGAGCTCGCCGCCGCCGCCCTCGACCTCACCGCCGCTGCTCGAGCCAGAGTCTGCCCTCGCCGCCGACCGTAAGGCTATGCCTCTCCTGTCCCTACCCTCCTATTTCTCTCTGCTAGGGCAATTATATATATATATATATGTTGATACTTTGTTGATGTTCATATGAACCCTAGGTGTTCATACGAACCCTAGGTGTTCATATGAACCCTAGATTTTTTTAGGGCAGTAGGAATTTTGTAGCATTTAGAAAAAATGATTAGCAATTTTTTTAGGAAATTAGCTAGGGCAATTTTTATGAAAATTCCTAAACAGTAATTCCATTTAGCTTTAAACTAATAGAGGGTATATAAATAATAGTAGCATTTAGATTTAAATTAACAGAGGGTATAAAAAACACTTAGCTATAAAAAAATATTTTGACTAAGGACCTGAATTTGTTCAAAATTTCATTCAAATGAAATTCGAATTATTTGGACTATGGACCTGAATATTTTTGAAGAAATTGGGTGTAGGTACTAAGGTCTTGCTGTGGAAATTCTGGTGAGGTCAAAAGGGTTAGAGAAATGTAGTTCCTAGACTTTTAGCTTTAGACAAAAAGCAAAAGTATGTAGCTATAAATAAAAAACAGTAGCTATGGCATTTAGCTATAAACAAAAAACAGATTTGTTTTTCTTTTCAAAAACTTGGTCAAACAGAACAGTAGCTATGGCATTTGGATATATGTCATTGATGTTCATTTGCATATTCCATTATTGTTGATTATATCTTTTCATTGAAGTGGACATGTTATATGCAAATTCCTCAATAGTGTTTGCTCATGTTATATCTTTTCATTGAAGTTGTTCGATTGTGCCGAAGTGGCTTTGTTGTTTCCTGGGAATGATGCTGAGTGGCCTATGTTTTGCCAGAATGTTGATTCATTTCTGTTCCGGCAAATTTCAGATTCTCGATTTGTCCACTTTTTAGCAAAGGTCATGCCGAAATTTTCCGTGAATTTCGGCATGACTTGTGCTACAAACTAGGACATATCGAGTGCCCGGGATTTGCCGCACCAGGAAGGAGTCAACATTCCTGCAAAACAATAGTCCTTTTTTATGTCATTATTCATTTTATTAGGTCTAGAATTAATTGACTAGATTAAATCATAGGAAACATGGCTAGCAACGATGAAGGACAGGGTTCTTGTGATTGTGACGACGTCTACCGGGCGGCAGACGAATATTTTAGCCTTACCGATGATCAACCGATGTTGTTGCTGGGCCCACCGGTGGCATCGGGGACTGAGACCGACACGCAGACCAGTGCTGAGACTGAGACCGGCGCTGAGATTCAGACCGGCATCGAGACCGGGCTGAGACCGGTGCTGCCTCGGGGAGGCGGAGCCGGTGTAGAACCGAAAGCAAAGAGGCAACGAGTTCCTAACAAACTCAGGACTACTAGACTAGTGGTCACGGAGGTGGACGACGGCAATTTTGAGCCAAAGGCGCTCGAGGAAGCGCGCGCGTGCTATGGCAATCAAATAGGCTGCATCGTACAGACAACCGCCACCATCAATGATGAGAAACTATAGAAGATAGAAAATATGAGGAGCTCCCTCCTAAAGAAGTTTCACCAGATATTCTTGTTCCCGGGCTGGAATGAGAAGGATTATGAAGATCCAGACGAGGACCCGACAATGAAGAAGATAAACAAACACGCCATGACCAAGTTTAGCGACGCGTTGGCCGCCTGGAAAAATCGAGTGAAAGCAAAGATCAACGACGGGGAACCCTACTCCGAGATTGTCAAGGATAATCCGACAATCACGGAAGAGCAGTTTCAAATATTCAAGGAGGCTTGCGAGGCCGAAGCTGCCAAAAAAAAGTCTAACTACATGAAGGGGCTTCAAAAGAGGAACATTGGGAGCCACCACCTTGGAAGCCATGGTTACGGCGGAAAGAGGTCCAAATGGGCCAAGGAGGACGCGGAAGCCGCGAGTCTGGGCATCCCAGACCCCTTGGCGGATTTCACCGTCCCGCAGAAGCGTGACGTCCTGAGGGCCCGGCACCGTTGGGACCCAGTGAAGAAGGTTTAGGAGACAACACCGGTCATTACGGAGTTCATGAGACTACTGGTAATTTTTGTTTCTGATCAATTCGACTGCACACGTTAGTCATATTTGTAAACGATCCTTATGCCTTTTGCAGAGGGAGCAGCACCGGATTGCGGCCGAAAGCGACTCGCCGTCTGAGGCATTGGCGAGGCCCAAGTGGGACACTCCATTCAACCGGGCGTTGAACATATTGAAACGACAGTCGCAACAACGGTAGCTGCCGCAAAACAGGCGATTGCAGATATATCTACTTCCTTGGTGACGGGCGTTTTCACCTGGACAAGGCAAAATCCAGAAAAAAATGCAGAGGACTTTCCCCTTGCTGACTTCTTGGGAGCACCTCCTCCCGCACCTACTCCCGTACCTGCTCCCGCACCAGCTCCCGTACCTGCTCCCGCACCGGCTCCCGCACCGGCTCCCGCACCTGCTCCAGCACAGGCTCCCGCACCGGACGTGCTCGGTGGTGCCTCCTATTTGGCTAAGCTCGACGCCCTCACGGTATCTGTCACACCGGCCCCCTTCAATATAAATGTATAATCTCCCGTTTTCGTTGCCTTTCGGATGTCTCACATCGCAGACTTTTATTTGCAGGCCGACGAAACCCCGTGCACCATATTGTACACCATCGGCGAGCAGAAGGTGGACGTGGGGAAGGCGATGATAATGGAGCCGAAGGAACCATTATTACACAGCCGGCCGATCCCCCCGAACGTCTTCAAGGTTTCCGTGGCCAGTGTCAAACCGGGCCACGAGAATTTGCCTCCTCTAATACCAGTGGGGGATGAAGACGAGACCCCGCGGCGGCTTGGTGATTGTTGCAATGGGTGGGTCCTGTTGTGGCCAAAGAGTCTGCTTCGTCTGGAGGCGGCCGGGAGCACACCCACGAGCACGCAACCTCAGCAAGGTATGAACATCAACACCCCACCTACCCAATTAGCGTCGGGGGTCGTGTTGGGTGATAGCGGACGGGGTAAGGAGGAGGCTCCATTAGTCGCTGATGAAGTCGCCATGGATGAGGATGAGGATAACGATGGTGCTGAACAGTATGTCTATACTGGCGCCTCCTCAGGGTTTGAGCGTCATGAGTCGGTGCCTGAATTACCGTCTCAACGTATTATTGACGACCTTCCGGTAGTAAAGAAGTCTAGGAAGAGAGCGAGGAAAGGCAAAAAAGTTGATTCTATGATCCAGCAGCCTCAGCAGCCTCGGCTTCAGGACCGTATAGATATCCCCAATCCGGATAAATGGCATATCCCTGGTCAACCAATCCTACCTGCAACAGCGCTACGGGCCAGATTCGGCGATCTAAGGAGACTGCATGACGATGTGCTGCGGGTAGAGAAAGGCTTCATCGCCTCGAAAGATCCAGGATACCCACTCTACGTGGTTAACGTTCCGCGGCAAATGTCGTACGTCGACAGCTTCCCTGCGGATAAGTTCTTCCTCCGATTCGATTACATATTTGACATGTTTCACGTGATGAAGCTGGATTTTACGTGTGTCCGCCTTTATGCCTTGCACATGAACTACATCATTGGGGTTGAGTAGATACGTCATATCTGTGTCGCTGACCTGTACTACATGCACGAGAGCTTCTTGGGAGTCTGTGCAGAGCAGCGTGAATACGCGAGGGATTACATCATCAGTTTCATGCTCGCCAATAAGGACAAGGAGGCGATTCTCGTGCCTTATCATCCCGTGTAAGTCATCCGCGCTGCTATCCTTCCTTCGATTTCAATAATTTATTTGCACGGTGGAGGCTAATTAATTTGAGGTGTACTTATTTTGCGCAGCGGCGGGCGCGCCGTCCTCTTCATCCTCTACCCCCGATTCTCCCACGCTCTTTACTTGGACTCGTCGAAGAACATTCACAAAAAGGATTACACCCACATCAAAGATGTTCTCGACAGTGCTATGTTTTACTACCAAGCAAGGGGTGGAGAGGTTAGGGACAAGAAGAGAAGGGGCGGCAGGGCCGCCTTCAGCCATAAGACCGACTTCTGCTGCATCCAGCAACCGAATGATTCTCTTAATGATGGATTCTATGTCCTACACCACATGCTGGAGTACAGACGGGATCACCAGAACCTTCACATGTCACCTAGATCTGGTGATGCCCATATTCTGCAATGGGCAAAGGACATAGGAGATATAGAGGATCATTGACTTCGAGCTGAGTTGTATAACATCCAGCGCGAACTTGCCCAAATCATCATGAAAGAGGTCGTCGGAAAAACAGGGATGGTCTACGGAGAAGGACAAATGTCGCGGGAAGACGTCCGAACATGGATAGCCTCTCAGCATCTCGACGTGAAGCCTTTCACTAAGCTCAGGGACTATCTCCCTGACCTCGATGGATGGCACGACATGTTGGAGTGATTGTCGATATATGACAATGTGTCTGTTTAGTCCATACTTTCTGTATGACAAAACTTTGAGTTATGCGCAGTTAAACTTTATTTGTGATGTAATTAAACCGTCCTCCTCCTCGACTAGCGAAGATCACTCTAGTTAGGGCATTTTGGGTACGATGAACTTTGTTATATATGCTTATGATATGTTGTTTCTATTTTTGTCAAGTCTGTCTCTTTCTGTTGCTCAACTATATATGTTGCATATCATCGACTCATGTGACGATGCAGGTGCATAGATCATTGATGGCGAAGAAGTGCTACGCCAGGAGTATATATACGATGAGTGGCCGGAGTGTCAGGCCCAGGTGTTGCCGGTTTCCGGTTTCCGAGCGACAGGCAGTAGTTAGTTTAGGTTCACGCTAATGCGAGAGAGGGATACGAACTCATGTACTCAAAGTGATAGCTCTTCTTGCGTATACCATTGTTTAGATGGATGACGATGTATTTGCAAGTAATCAAGGACTTGTATCGCTATTTTCGAGATGATGACGAGAGACCACTTTGTGTTGGATGATGATTATGATGAGACTATTTGTATGTATATGCGATGATTACATTCGTGGTCTCGCAGGCATTTGTATGTGTATCATGATGACATTTCTATGTGCTAAAGATTCTTCTATAAAGCCTGTTCAAATACAAAACAAATATGCCCAAAAAAACAAAAAACCTGTTAAATTAGCAGTAGCGAGTGTATAAAAGTTAGCAGCAGCGCCGCGATAGCAGTAGCGCGTCGTTGCAAAGCGCGCTAGAGCTACTAGCAGTAGCGAGCTTTCCAATAACTGCGCTGCTGCTACACTTGTGTAGCAGTAGCACCGTTGACCACGCGCTACTGCTATGTGTTAGCTGTAGCGCCTTATTAGTAGCGCCCCTCCCCGCGCTACTGATACACCTAAAACCCGCGCTGCTGCTAGCCTTTTCCCTAGTAGTGCAGCCGAGTGCAGCAAAAACACATGCTGGTTCCAACTCTGGATTTGCAGGTTCCAACAAATTATGCGCTCCACCATTGTCACCATAGAAAGCACTTTGACGATGCAGCAAAAAATGTTGTTGGATCCAGCTCTGGCTTTGCCGGTTGTAGCAAAAACAAAAGCTGGTTCCAGCTCTGGCTTTGCCGGGACAAAATCGTTCAATGCAAAAGCCTTTGTGGTCGCTACTTCCGCCGGTCGCCGTGGTAGCAAAAAATCTTGCCGATAGAAGCTTTTGCCTTGTCCTTTGCAACAAAATGAGGCGGCCGTCGACGTCGACGTAGAAAACACTATGCACCAAAACTGCATGCTGGTTCCAACTCTAGATTTGCCGGTGACAGCAAAAATCAGATGTTGGTTCACTACTAGGGAAAAGGCTAGCAGCAGCACGGGTTTTAGGTGTATTAGTAGCGCGGGGAGGGGCGCTACTAATAAGGCGCTACAGCTAACACATAGCAGTAGCGCGTGGTCACCGGCGCTACTGCTACACAAATGTAGCAGCAGCGCGGTTATTGGGAGCTCGCTACTGCTAGTAGCTCTAGCGCGCTTTGCAACGATGCGCTACTGCTATCGCGGCGCTGCTGCTAACTTTTATACACTCACTACTGCTAATTTAACAGGTTTTTTGTTTTTTTGGGCATATTTGTTTTGTATTTGAACAGGCTTTATAGAAGAATCTTTAGCACATAGAAATGTCATCATGATACACATACAAATGCCTGCGAGACCACAAATGTAATCATAGCATATACATACAAATAGTCTCATCATAATCATCATCCAACACAAAGTGGTCTCTCGTCATCATCTCGAAAATAGCGATACAAGTCCTTGATTACTTGCAAATACATTGTCATCCATCTAAACGATGGTATACACGAGAAGACCTATCACTTTGAGTACATGAGTTCGTATCCCTCTCTCGCATTAGCGTGAACCTAAACTAACTACTGCCTGTCGCTCGGAAACCGGAAACCGGCAACACCTGGGCCTGACACTCCGGCCACTCATCGTATATATACTCCTGGCGTAGCACTTCTTCGCCATTGATGATCTATGCACCTGCATCATCACATGAGTCGATGATATGCAACATATATAGTTGAGCAACAGAAAGAGACAGACTTGACAAAAATAGAAACAATATATCATAAGCATAAATAACAAAGTTCATCGTACCCAAAATGCCCTAACTAGAGTGATCTTCGCTAGTCGAGGAGGAGGACGGTTTAATTACATCACAAATAAAGTTTCACTGCGCATAACTCAAAGTTTTGTCATACAGAAAGTATGGACTAAACAGACACATTGTCATATATCGACAATCACTCCAACATGCCGTGCCATCCGTCGAGGTCAGGGAGATAGTCCCCGAGCTTAGTGAAAGGCTTCATGTCGAGACGCTGAGAGGCTATCCATGTTCGGACGTCTTCCCGCGACATTTGTCCTTCTCCGTAGAACATCCCTGTTTTTCCGACGACCACTTTCATGATGATTTTGGCAAGTCCGCGTTGGATGTTATAGAACTCAGCTCGAAGTCGATGATCCTCGATATCTCCTATGTCCTTTGCCCATTGCAGAATATGGGCATCGCCAGATCTAGGTGACATGTGAAGGTTCTGGTGATCCCGTCTGTACTCCAGCATGTGGTGTAGGACATAGAATCCATCATTAAGAAAATCGTTCGGTTGCTGGATGCAGCAGAAGTGGGTCTTATGGCTGAAGGCGGCCCTGCCGCCCCTTCTCTTCTTGTCCCTAACCTCTCCACCCCTTGCTTGGTAGTAAAACATAGCACTGTCGAGAACATCTTTGATGTGGGTGTAATCCTTTTTGTGAATGTTCTTCAACGAGTCCAAGTAAAGAGCGTGGGAGAATCGGGGGTAGAGGATGATGAGGACGGCGCGCCCGCCGCTGCGCAAAATAAGTACACCTCAAATTAATTAGCCTCCATCGTGCAAATGAATTATTGAAATCGAAGGAAGGATAGCAGCGCGGATGACTTACACAGGATGATAAGGCATGAGAATCGCCTCCTTGTCCTTATTGGCGAGCATGAAACTGACGATGTAATCCCTCACGTATTCATGCTGCTCTGCACAGACTCCCAAGAAGCTCTCGTGCATGTAGTACGGGTCAGTGACACAGATATGACGTATCTGCTCAACCCCAATGATGTAGTTCATGTGCAAGGCATAAAGGCGGACAAACGTAAAATCCAGCTTCTTCACATGAAACATGTCGAATATGTAATCGAATCGGAGGAAGAACTTATCCGCAGGGAAGCTGTCGACGTATGACATTTGCTGCGGAACGTTAACCACGTAGAGTGGGTATCGTGGATCTTTCGAGGCGATGAGGCCTTTCTCTACCCGCAGCACATCGTCATGAAGTCTCCTTTGATCACCGAATCTGACCCGTATCGTTGTTGCAGGTAGGATTGGTTGACCGGGGATATGCCATTTATCCGCATCGGGGATATCTATACGGTCCTGAAGCTGAGGCTGCTGAGGCGGCTGGATCATAGAATCAGCTTTTTTGCCTTTCCTCGCTCTCTTCCTAGACTTCTTTACTACCGGAAGGTCGTCAATAATATGTTGAGACGGTAATTCAGGCACCGACTCATGACGCTCAAACCCTGAGGAGGCGCCAGTATAGACATACTCTTCAGCGCCATCGTCATCCTCATCCTCATCCATGGCAACGTCATCAGCGACTAATGAAGCCTCCTCCTTACCCCGTCCGCTATCACCCAACCCGACACCCGACGCTAATTGGGTAGGTGGGGTGTTGATGTTCATACCTTACTGAGGCTGCGTGCTCGTGGGTGTGCTCCCGGCTGCCTCCAGACGAAGCAGACTCTTTGGCCACAACAGGACCCACCCATTGCAACAATCACCAAGCCGCCGCGGGGTCTCGTCGTCATCCCCCACTGGTATTGGAGGAGGCAAATTCTCATGGCCCGGTTTGACACTGGCCACGGAAACCTTGAAGACGTTCGGGGGGATCGGCCGGCTGTGGAACAATGGTTCCTTCGGCTCCATTATCGTCGCCTTCCCCACGCCCACCTTCTGTTCGCCGATGGTGTACAATATGGTGCACGGGATTTCGTCGGCCTGCAAAGAAAAGTCTGCGACGTGAGACATCTGAAAGGCAACGAAAACGGGAGATTATACGTTTATATTCACTAGTAGAAAAAGGACCTAATATGAGAAACATTAGTACCGATTCGCATATGAGCCGGCACTAATGGGCCCATTAGTGCCGGTTCAAATGACTTGGCAGGAGGTGACCTTTAGTACCGGTTCTTTGCGAATCTTTAGTACCGGTTCGTGCCACGAACTGGTACTAAAGAGGTTGTGGCAGGCGCTATTTTTAGTCCCACCTCGCTCCCCTAACAAGAATTTGACCACCTTAAGTATGTTACTTCTCAAACTATCCCAAACATTTGGTCTTCATTGAACTCTATGTGTACGATCTATGGCTGCAATAGGAGTCTTCGCTGGTTCTTAAATCGGTGGTAGATTCCTATTGACG